>NW_021822962.1:842282-934782 GCF_901001165.1 Salmo trutta
CCCACGACCCCCCCTCTGTGGCCGTGGTTACTCACCCCTGTTTCGTAGCGCCTGTCTCCAGAGGATCTTTCCGATGATGGCTGTCCACACGGCCTTGACCTCTCCAGAGCTGGCCTGTAGGATGAACGTGTCCTGGGACTTCCTCCTCCGGAACCAGATCTCGAAACGCAGCCCGCTGTCGCCCACGCTCTCTGTCATTCCTATCTCTGCCGTCTGAATGAGTAGCCAGAAACAGTCAACTTTCCAGGAAAACACTGACTGTGGTGGTTTTGAGATTTCACATGGTGGCACAGCAAACTGAACATACTGGTGCAGCACCTCCATTGTGGAGAACCCTGCTAAATGTGGTTCCACACCTCACAATAAACAATACAAACATCACTGCCTGAACACAACAACATAGCATAATGTTAGCCAACTGGCTGAAATGATTTCAGGTAGAACGGCATATTACTTCATAGTTCCTAACTTCATAGTACATGTGTTGTCATTGTCACCTTGTAGGACTGCTTGTAGATGTACAGGTCGTATCCTCCCTCAATCTTTTTGCTTTTGCTGAAGAGGATGAGGTCCTCGAACAGGAAGACGTGACGGAGGTACTTCCTGCGGCCACACCACACGATGAACTCATCCTGACACCTCAGCTGACCCTGTTCCTTCAGGTTCACCTACAGCAGCAGAGACCAGAGGAGACCTTTCACATGACCTACTCTGACATCTTCTTCCAAACAAATAATTATACATAATGTGAACCTTTCTATTTGCTCTCTCTAAATTCAATTTAAATTTAAGGGCTTTATTGGCAAGGGAAACATATGTTTACATATCTCTCTCTCTCTCTCTCTCTCTCTCTCTCTCTCTGTATCTGTGTGTATCTCTCTCTCTCTGTATCTGTGTGTATCTCTCTCTCTCTCTGTATCTGTGTGTATCTCTCTCTCTGTATCTGTGTGTATCTCTCTCTCTCTGTATCTGTGTGTATCTCTCTCTCTCTGTATCTGTGTGTATCTCTCTCTCTGTATCTGTGTGTATCTCTCTCTCTCTGTATCTGTGTGTATCTCTCTCTCTGTATCTGTGTGTATCTCTCTCTCTCTGTATCTGTGTGTATCTCTCTCTCTGTATCTGTGTGTATCTCTCTCTCTCTGTATCTGTGTGTATCTCTCTCTCTGTATCTGTGTGTATCTCTCTCTCTGTATCTGTGTGTATCTCTCTCTCTCTCTGTATCTGTGTGTATCTCTCTCTCTGTATCTGTGTGTATCTCTCTCTCTCTGTATCTGTGTGTATCTCTCTCTCTGTATCTGTGTGTATCTCTCTCTCTGTATCTGTGTGTATCTCTCTCTCTCTGTATCTGTGTGTATCTCTCTCTCTCTCTGTATCTGTGTGTATCTCTCTCTCTGTATCTGTGTGTATCTCTCTCTCTCTCTGTATCTGTGTGTATCTCTCTCTCTCTCTGTATCTGTGTGTATCTCTCTCTCTCTGTATCTGTGTGTATCTCTCTCTCTGTATCTGTGTGTATCTCTCTCTCTGTATCTGTGTGTATCTCTCTCTCTGTATCTGTGTGTATCTCTCTCTCTGTATATCTCTCTCTCTCTGTATACAGCTCTACTGTTCTACAGCTCTACTGCTCTACAGCTCTACTGTTCTACAGCTCTACTGTTCTACTGTTCTACTGTTCTACTGTTCTACTGCTCTACTGTTCTACTGTTCTACTGCTCTACAGCTCTACAGCTCTACTGTTCTACAGCTCTACTGTTCTACTGCTCTACAGCTCTACTGCTCTACTGTTCTACTGTTCTACTGCTCTACAGCTCTACTGTTCTACTGCTCTACAGCTCTACAGCTCTACTGCTCTACTGCTCTACTGTTCTACTGCTCTACAGCTCTACAGCTCTACTGTTCTACAGCTCTACTGTTCTACTGTTCTACTGTTCTACTGCTCTACTGTTCTACTGTTCTACAGCTCTACTGTTCTACTGTTCTACTGCTCTACTGCTCTACTGCTCTACTGTTCTACTGTTCTACAGTTCTACTGCTCTACTGCTCTACTGTTCTACTGTTCTACTGCTCTACTGTTCTACTGTTCTACTGCTCTACTGCCCTACAGCTCTACTGTTCTACTGTTCTACAGCTCTACAGCTCTACTGCTCTACTGCTCTACTGCTCTACTGTTCTACTGTTCTACTGCTCTACTGTTCTACTGCTCTACAGCTCTACTGTTCTACTGCTCTAGTGTTCTACTGCTTTACTGCTCTACTGTTCTACTGTTCTACAGCTCTACAGCTCTACTGTTCTACTGTTCTACAGCTCTACTGTTCTACTGTTCTACTGTTCTACAGCTCTACTGTTCTACAGCTCTACAGCTCTACTGTTCTACTGCTCTACTGCTCTACAGCTCTACTGCTCTACAGCTCTACTGCTCTACTGTTCTACTGCTCTACAGCTCTACTGTTCTACAGCTTTACAGCTCTACTGTTCTACTGTTCTACAGCTCTACTGTTCTACTGTTCTACTGTTCTACAGCTCTACTGTTCTACTGTTCTACTGCTCTACTGTTCTACTGCTCTACTGTTCTACAGCTCTACAGCTCTACTGTTCTACTGCTCTACTGTTCTACTGCTCTACTGTTCTACTGCTCTACAGCTCTACTGCTCTACTGTTCTACTGCTCTACAGCTCTACTGCTCTACAGCTCTACAGCTCTACAGCTCTACTGCTCTACTGCTCTACTGTTCTACTGCTCTACTGTTCTACTGCTCTACTGTTCTACTGTTCTACTGCTCTACTGTTCTACTGTTCTACTGCTCTACTGTTCTACTGTTCTACAGCTCTACTGTTCTACTGTTCTACAGCTCTACTGTTCTACTGCTCTACTGCTCTACAGCTCTACTGTTCTACTGCTCTACTGTTCTACTGTTCTACAGCTCTACTGTTCTACTGTTCTACTGTTATACTGCTCTACTGTTCTACTGTTTTACTGTTCTACTGCTCTACTGCTCTACTGTTCTACTGTTCTACTGCTCTACTGTTCTAATGTTCTACTGTTCTACTGTTCTACTGCTCTACTGTTCTACTGTTCTACTGCTCTACTGTTCTACTGCTCTACTGTTCTACTGCTCTACTGTTCTACTGTTCTACTGCTCTACAGATCTACTGCTCTACTGTTCTACTGCTCTACAGCTCTACTGCTCTACTGTTCTACTGTTCTACTGCTCTACTGTTCTACTGTTCTACTGCTCTACAGATCTACTGCTCTACTGTTCTACTGCTCTACAGCTCTACTGCTCTACAGCTCTACTGTTCTACAGCTCTACTGTTCTACTGCTCTACTGCTCTACAGCTCTACTGTTCTACTGCTCTACAGCTCTACTGCTCTACTGTTCTACTGTTCTACAGCTCTACTGTTCTACTGCTCTACAGCTCTACTGTTCTACTGCTCTACTGCTCTACAGCTCTACTGTTCTACTGCTCTACTGTTTTACTGCTCTACAGCTCTACTGTTCTACAGCTCTACTGTTTTACTGCTCTACTGTTCTACTGTTCTACTGTTCTACTGCTCTACAGCTCTACTGTTCTACTGTTCTACTGCTCTACTGTTCTACTGTTCTACTGTTCTACTGCTCTACTGTTCTACTGTTCTACTGTTCTACTGCTCTACAGCTCTACTGTTCTACTGTTCTACTGCTCTACTGTTCTACTGTTCTACTGTTCTACTGTTTTACTGCTCTACAGCTCTACTGTTCTACTGTTCTACTGCTCTACTGTTCTACTGTTCTACTGTTCTACTGCTCTACTGTTCTACTGTTCTACTGTTCTACTGCTCTACTGTTCTACTGCTCTACTGTTCTACTGTTCTACTGCTCTACTGCTCTACTGCTCTACTGTTCTACTGCTCTACTGTTCTACTGTTCTACTGTTCTACAGCTCTACTGCTCTACTGCTCTACTGTTCTACTGTTTTACAGCTCTACTGTTCTACAGCTCTACTGTTCTACTGCTCTACTGTTCTACTGTTCTACTGCTCTACTGTTCTACTGCTCTACTGTTCTACTGTTCTACAGCTCTACTGCTCTACTGCTCTACTGTTCTACTGTTCTACTGCTCTACTGTTCTACTGTTCTACTGCTCTACAGCTCTACTGCTCTACTGTTCTACTGCTCTACTGCTCTACTGTTCTACTGCTCTACTGTTCTACTGCTCTACTGCTCTACTGTTCTACTGCTCTACTGTTCTACTGCTCTACTGTTCTACAGCTCTACTGTTTTACTGCTCTACTGTTCTACTGCTCTACTGTTCTACTGTTCTACTGTTCTACTGCTCTACAGCTCTACTGTTCTACTGTTCTACTGCTCTACTGTTCTACTGTTCTACTGTTCTACTGCTCTACTGCTCTACTGTTCTACTGTTCTACTGTTCTACTGCTCTACTGTTCTACTGTTCTACTGTTCTACTGCTCTACAGCTCTACTGTTCTACTGTTCTACTGTTCTACTGTTTTACTGCTCTACAGCTCTACTGTTCTACTGTTCTACTGCTCTACTGTTCTACTGTTCTACTGTTCTACTGCTCTACTGTTCTACTGTTCTACTGTTCTACAGCTCTACTGTTCTACTGCTCTACTGTTCTACTGCTCTACTGTTCTACTGTTCTACTGCTCTACTGCTCTACTGCTCTACTGTTCTACTGCTCTACTGTTCTACTGCTCTACTGTTCTACAGCTCTACTGCTCTACTGCTCTACTGTTCTACTGTTTTACAGCTCTACTGTTCTACAGCTCTACTGTTCTACTGCTCTACTGTTCTACAGCTCTACTGCTCTACTGCTCTACTGCTCTACTGCTCTACTGTTCTACTGCTCTACTGTTCTACTGCTCTACTGCTCTACAGCTCTACTGCTCTACTGTTCTACTGCTCTACTGTTCTACTGTTCTACAGCTCTACTGTTCTACTGCTCTACTGCTCTACTGCTCTACAGCTCTACTGCTCTACTGCTCTACTGTTCTACTGCTCTACTGCTCTACTGCTCTACAGCTCTACTGTTCTACTGTTCTACTGCTCTACTGTTCTACTGTTCTACTGCTCTACTGTTCTACTGCTCTACAGCTCTACAGCTCTACTGTTCTACTGTTCTACTGTTCTACTGTTCTACTGCTCTACTGTTCTACAGCTCTACAGCTCTTCTGTTCTACTGCTCTACTGTTCTACAGCTCTACTGTTCTACTGTTCTACTGTTCTACTGTTCTACTGTTCTACTGCTCTACTGTTCTACTGTTCTACTGCTCTACTGCTCTACTGTTCTACAGCTCTACAGCTCTACTGTTCTACTGTTCTACAGCTCTACTGTTCTACTGTTCTACTGCTCTACAGCTCTACTGTTCTACTGTTCTACTGCTCTACTGTTCTACTGCTCTACTGTTCTACTGTTCTACAGCTCTACTGTTCTACTGCTCTACTGCTCTACTGTTCTACAGCTCTACAGCTCTACTGTTCTACTGCTCTACTGCTCTACTGTTCTACAGCTCTACTGTTCTACTGTTCTACAGCTCTACTGTTCTACTCCTCTACTGCTCTACTGCTCTACTGTTCTACAGCTCTACTGCTCTACTGCTCTACTGTTCTACAGCTCTACTGTTCTACTGTTCTACTGCTCTACTGCTCTACTGTTCTACTGCTCTACTGTTCTACTGTTCTACTGCTCTACTGTTCTACAGCTCTACTGTTCTACTGCTCTACTGTTCTACTGTTCTACTGTTCTACTGCTCTACAGCTCTACAGCGCTACTGCTCTACTGCTCTACTGCTCTACAGCTCTACAGCTCTACTGTTCTACTGTTCTACTGCTCTACTGTTCTACTGTTCTACTGCTCTACTGCTCTACTGTTCTACAGCTCTACAGCTCTACTGTTCTACTGTTCTACTGTTCTACTGCTCTACAGCTCTACTGTTCTACTGTTCTACTGCTCTACTGTTCTACTGTTCTACTGTTCTACTGTTTTACTGCTCTACAGCTCTACTGTTCTACTGTTCTACTGCTCTACTGTTCTACTGTTCTACTGTTCTACTGCTCTACTGTTCTACTGCTCTACTGCTCTACAGCTCTACAGCTCTACTGTTCTACTGTTCTACTGCTCTACTGTTCTACTGTTCTACTGCTCTACTGCTCTACTGTTCTACTGTTCTACTGTTCTACTGCTCTACTGTTCTACTGTTCTACTGTTCTACTGCTCTACAGCTCTACTGTTCTACTGTTCTACTGCTCTACTGTTCTACTGTTCTACTGTTCTACTGTTTTACTGCTCTACAGCTCTACTGTTCTACTGTTCTACTGCTCTACTGTTCTACTGTTCTACTGCTCTACTGTTCTACTGTTCTACTGTTCTACAGCTCTACTGTTCTACTGCTCTACTGTTCTACTGCTCTACTGTTCTACTGTTCTACTGCTCTACTGCTCTACTGCTCTACTGTTCTACTGCTCTACTGTTCTACTGCTCTACTGTTCTACAGCTCTACTGCTCTACTGTTCTACTGTTTTACAGCTCTACTGTTCTACAGCTCTACTGTTCTACTGCTCTACTGTTCTACAGCTCTACTGCTCTACTGCTCTACTGCTCTACTGCTCTACTGTTCTACTGCTCTACTGTTCTACTGCTCTACTGCTCTACAGCTCTACTGCTCTACTGCTCTACTGCTCTACTGTTCTACTGTTCTACAGCTCTACTGTTCTACTGCTCTACTGCTCTACAGCTCTACTGCTCTACTGCTCTACTGTTCTACTGCTCTACTGCTCTACTGCTCTACAGCTCTACTGTTCTACTGTTCTACTGCTCTACTGTTCTACTGTTCTACTGCTCTACTGTTCTACTGCTCTACAGCTCTACAGCTCTACTGTTCTACTGTTCTACTGTTCTACTGTTCTACTGCTCTACTGTTCTACAGCTCTACAGCTCTTCTGTTCTACTGCTCTACTGTTCTACAGCTCTACTGTTCTACTGTTCTACTGTTCTACTGTTCTACTGTTCTACTGCTCTACTGTTCTACTGTTCTACTGCTCTACTGCTCTACTGTTCTACAGCTCTACAGCTCTACTGTTCTACTGTTCTACAGCTCTACTGTTCTACTGTTCTACTGCTCTACTGTTCTACTGTTCTACTGTTCTACTGCTCTACTGTTCTACTGCTCTACTGTTCTACTGTTCTACAGCTCTACTGTTCTACTGCTCTACTGCTCTACTGTTCTACAGCTCTACAGCTCTACTGTTCTACTGCTCTACTGCTCTACTGTTCCACAGCTCTACTGTTCTACTGTTCTACAGCTCTACTGTTCTACTCCTCTACTGCTCTACTGCTCTACTGTTCTACAGCTCTACTGCTCTACTGCTCTACTGTTCTACAGCTCTACTGTTCTACTGTTCTACTGCTCTACTGCTCTACTGTTCTACTGCTCTACTGTTCTACTGTTCTACTGCTCTACTGTTCTACAGCTCTACTGTTCTACTGCTCTACTGTTCTACTGCTCTACTGTTCTACTGTTCTACTGCTCTACAGCTCTACAGCGCTACTGCTCTACTGCTCTACTGCTCTACAGCTCTACAGCTCTACTGTTCTACTGTTCTACTGCTCTACTGTTCTACTGTTCTACTGCTCTACTGCTCTACTGCTCTACTGTTCTACAGCTCTACAGCTCTACTGTTCTAATGTTCTACTGCTCTACTGCTCTACTGCTCTACTGCTCTACTGTTCTACTGTTCTACTGCTCTACTGTTCTACTGCTCTACTGTTCTACAGCTCTACAGCTCTACTGTTCTACTGCTCTACTGCTCTACAGCTCTACTGTTCTACTGTTCTACTGTTCTACAGCTCTACTGCTCTACTGTTCTACAGCTCTACAGCTCTTCTGTTCTACTGCTCTACTGTTCTACAGCTCTACTGCTCTACTGCTCTACTGCTCTACAGCTCTACAGCTCTACTGCTCTACTGTTCTACAGCTCTACAGCTCTACTGCTCTACTGCTCTACTGTTCTACAGCTCTACAGCTCTACTGTTCTACTGCTCTACTGCTCTACTGTTCTACAGCTCTACAGCTCTACTGTTCTACTGCTCTACTGTTCTACAGCTCTACTGCTCCACAGCTCTACTGCTCTACTGCTCTACTGTTCTACAGCTCTACAGCTCTACTGTTCTACTGCTCTACTGTTCTACTGTTCTACTGTTCTACTGTTCTACTGCTCTACTGTTCTACTGTTCTACTGCTCTACTGTTCTACTGTTCTACTGTTCTACTGCTCTACTGCTCTACTGTTCTACTGCTCTCCCCCCGACTTACATCACATCCTCGGATGGCGTCCATGGCCAGCAAGTCGTTGCCATGGCGCAGCTGGAACTTAACCATCTCCTCTGCGGTGCGGAGGTCAGAGAGCTCCTGTTCCTGGGACTGACCACACTCCTTGATCAGGTCCTTCAGCAGCAGGGCGTACTTAGACATCCTCTGGATGGGCTTCAGCAGGTAGGACGCCAGGTCCATCTTATCACCCAGCTCCAACTGCTTGTTCTGGGGAGACAGAGAGGTTAGAGGTTAGAGGGTAGAGGTCAGAGGTCAGGATACATACAGAAAGATAAACAGACCAACAGACAGGTAGGACACCAGGTCCATCTTATCACCCAGCTCCAACTGCTTGTTCTGGGGAGACAGAGGTTAGAGGTCAGAGGTCAGGATACATACATACAGAAAGATAAACAGACCAACAGACAGGTAGGACACCAGGTCCATCTTATCACCCAGCTCCAACTGCTTGTTCTGGGGAGACAGAGAGGTTAGAGGTCAGAGGGTAGAGGTCAGGATACATACAGAAAGATAAACAGACCAACAGACAGGTTGGACACCAGGTCCATCTTATCACCCAGCTCCAACTGCTTGTTCTGGGGAGACAGAGAGGTTAGAGGTCAGAGGGTAGAGGTCAGGATACATACAGAAAGATAAACAGACCAACAGACAGGTAGGACACCAGGTCCATCTTATCACCCAGCTCCAACTGCTTGTTCTGGGGAGACAGAGAGGTTAGAGGTCAGAGGGTAGAGGTCAGGGGTCAGGATACATACAGAAAGATAAACAGACCAACAGACAGGTTGGACACCAGGTCCATCTTATCACCCAGCTCCAACTGCTTGTTCTGGGGAGACAGACGCACACATAGAGGAGGATGAGAGGGGATGTAGGACTCTGTATGCAGACCTACAATAGCTTTTCTAAATGGGAATTCTGATGTCAATTCAACTCTTCCATTCTACATAGGTAGACGTCCAGTAGCTATGTAAAGTTTGACAATGGGAATTGTAATGTTACTGAATGTAGAACTAGCAGATGTATACTAGTAGTACCCTATATGACGTCAGGCTCACACAACCTTACAATTATACTGTTGCTGTGAAGTAGTTTGGTTCATATTGGTTAAAGGTCAGGGCTGGTGTTAGTACAGCTGATCCTAGAACGTTAGTAACCACAGCTGTTTCCAGACGCACCTTAAAGAATCCATTCCCGTGGCTGGTGAGTAGAGCATCAGACTGCGGCTTGTTCTTGCTGTAGAGAGCGTACATTCCAAACTGATCCTCCTGCACACAGGAATAACAAGTTACCACGCTGACTGCAGTCAAACTGATCCTCCTGCACACAGGAATAACAAGTTACCACTCTGACTACAGTCAAACTGATCCTCCTGCACACAGGAATAACAAGTTACCACTCTGACTACAGTCAAACTGATCCTCCTGCACACAGGAATAACAAGTTACCACTCTGACTACAGTCAAACTGATCCTCCTGCACACAGGAACAACAAGTTATCACTCTGACTACAGTCAAACTGATCCTCCTGCACACAGGAACAACAAGTTACCACTCTGACTACAGTCAAACTGATCCTCCTGCACACAGGAACAACAAGTTACCACTCTGACTACAGTCAAACTGATCCTCCTGCACACAGGAATAACAAGTTACCACTCTGACTACAGTCAAACTGATCCTCCTGCACACAGGAATAACAAGTTACCACTCTGACTACAGTCAAACTGATCCTCCTGCACACAGGAATAACAAGTTACCACTCTGACTACAGTCAAACTGATCCTCCTGCACACAGGAATAACAAGTTACCACTCTGACTACAGTCAAAGGTACACACACAGGATGTGTTCCAAATGGCACCCTATTCCCTATATAGTGCACAACTTTTGAATAGGGCCCATAGAGAATAGGGTGCATTATTTAGGGAATAGGGTGCCATTTGGGACGCGGGACCGGTGTTCTGTGCTAGGCCTAAACACAGAGACTCATTTAGCTCATGAGGCCTGGATTCCATCAACCAACTATTAGAATACCATCAACCAACCATTAGAATACCATCAACCAACCATTAGAATACCATCAACCAACCATTAGAATACCATCAACCAACCATTAGAATACCATCAACCAACCATTAGAATACCATCAACCAACCATTAGAATACCATCAACCAACCATTAGGATTCCATCAACCAACCATTAGAATACCATCAACCAACCATTAGGATTCCATCAACCAACCATTAGAATACCATCAACCAACCATTAGAATACCATCAACCAACCATTAGGATTCCATCAACCAACCATTAGGATTCCATCAACCATCCATTAGAATACCATCAACCAACCATTAGGATTCCATCAACCAACCATTAGGATTCCATCAACCAACCATTAGGATTCCATCAACCAACCATTAGAATACAATCAAACAACCATTAGAATACCATCAACCAACCATTAGAATACCATCAACCAACCATTAGGATTCCATCAACCAACCATTAGGATTCCATCAACCAACCATTAGAATACCATCAACCAACCATTAGGATTCCATCAACCAACCATTAGAATACCATCAACCAACCATTAGGATTCCATCAACCAACCATTAGGATTCCATCAACCAACCATTAGAATACCATCAACCAACCATTAGGATTCCATCAACCAACCATTAGAATACCATCAACCAACCATTAGAATACCATCAACCAACCATTAGGATTCCATCAACCAACCATTAGGATTCCATCAACCATCCATTAGAATACCATCAACCAACCATTAGGATTCCATCAACCAACCATTAGGATTCCATCAACCATCCATTAGAATACCATCAACCAACCATTAGGATTCCATCAACCAACCATTAGGATTCCATCAACCAACCATTAGGATTCCATCAACCAACCATTAGAATACAATCAAACAACCATTAGAATACCATCAACCAACCATTAGGATTCCATCAACCAACCATTAGAATACCATCAACCAACCATTAGGATACCATCAACCAACCATTAGAATACCATCAACCAACCATTAGGATACCATCAACCAACCATTAGGATTCCATCAACCAACCATTAGAATACCATCAACCAACCATTAGAATACCATCAATCAACCATTAGAATACCATCAACCAACCATTAGGATTCCATCAACCAACCATTAGGATTCCATCAACCAACCATTAGGATTCCATCAACCAACCATTAGAATACCATCAACCAACCATTAGAATACCATCAACCAACCATTAGAATACCATCAACCAACCATTAGGATTCCATCAACCAATTATTAGAATACCATCAACCAACCATTAGAATACCATCAACCAACCAGTAGGATTCCATCAACCAACCATTAGAATACCATCAACCAACCATTAGGATACCATCAACCAACCATTAGGATTCCATCAACCAACCATTAGGATACCATCAACCAACCATTAGAATACCATCAACCAACCATTAGAATACTATCAACCAACCATTAGAATACCATCAACCAACCATTAGGATTCCATCAACCAACCATTAGAATACCATCAACCAACCATTAGAATACCATCAACCAACCATTAGGATTCCATCAACCAACCATTAGAATATCATCAACCAACCATTAGAATACCATCAACCAACCATTAGGATACCATCAACCAACCATTAGAATACCATCAACCAACCATTAGAATACTATCAACCAACCATTAGAATACCATCAACCAACCATTAGGATTCCATTTGATTTCAACTAAAACCTCTACATATATTAGTTTATAGTTGAGTTAGTTTGGTACCCACCAATAGTAACATGTTTAAAAGAACATTTCTTATTTTAAAGTAACTGTCCAATAAAAATCATATCTCTTCCCTCTGCTCAATCCTTCTCCAACCAATCTCCTGATTCTGCCTCCTCAACCCTCCTCTCCTCCCTTTCTGCATCCCTTGACTCTCTATGTCCCCTATCCTCCAGGCCGGCTCGGTCCTCCCCTCCTGCTCCGTGGCTTGACGACTCACTGCGAGCTCACAGAACAGGGTTCCAGGCAGCCGAGCGGAAATGGAGGGAAACTAGCCTCCCTGCGGACCTGGCATATTTTCACTCCCTCCTCTCTACATATTCTTCCTCTGTTTCTGCTGCTAAAGCCACTTTCTACCACTCTAAATTCCAAGCATCTGCCTCTAACCCTAGGAAGCTCTTTGCCACCTTCTCCTCCCTCCTGAATCCTCCCCCCCCCTCCTCCCTCTCTGCGGATGACTTCGTCAACCATTTTGAAAAGAAGGTTGACGACATCCGATCCTCGTTTGTTAAGTCAAACGACACCGCTGGTCCTGCTCACATTGCCCTACCCTATGCTTTGACCTCTTTCTCCCCTCTCTCTCCAGATGAAATCTTGCGACTTCTGACGGCCGGCCACCCAACAACCTGCCCGCTTGACCCTATCCCCTCCTCTCTTCTCCAGACCATTTCCGGAGACCTTCTCCCTTACCTCACCTCGCTCATCAACTCATCCTTGACCGCTGGCTACGTCCCTTCCGTCTTCAAGAGAGCGAGAGTTGCACCCCTTCTCAAAAAACCTACACTCGATCCCTCCGATGTCAACAACTACAGACCAGTATCCCTTCTTTCTTTTCTCTCCAAAACTCTTGAGCGTGCCGTCCTTGGCCAGCTCTCTTGCTATCTCTCTCAGAATCACCTTCTTGATCCAAATCAGTCAGGTTTCAAGACTGGTCATTCAACTGAGACTGCTCTTCTCTGTGTCACGGAGGCTCTCCGCACTGCTAAAGCTTACTCTCTCTCCTCTGCTCTCATCCTTCTAGACCTATCTGCTGCCTTTGATACTGTGAACCACCAGATCCTCCTCTCCACCCTCTCCGAGATGGGTATCTCCGGCGCGGCTCACTCTTGGATTGCGTCCTACCTGACAGGTTATCTCCGGCGCGGCTCACTCTTGGATTGCGTCCTACCTGACAGGTTGCTCCTACCAGGTGGCGTGGCGAGAATCTGTCTCCGCACCACGTGCTCTCACCACTGGTGTCCCCCAGGGCTCAGTTCTAGGCCCTCTCCTATTCTCGCTATACACCAAGTCACTTGGCTCTGTCATATCCTCACATGGTCTCTCCTATCATTGCTACGCAGACGACACACAATTCATCTTCTCCTTTCCCCCTTCTGATAACCAGGTGGCGAATCGCATCTCTGCATGTCTGGCAGACATATCAGTGTGGATGACGGATCACCACCTCAAGCTGAACCTCGGCAAGACGGAGCTGCTCTTCCTCCCGGGGAAAGGACTGCCCGTTCCATGATCTCACTATCACGGTTGACAACTCCATTGTGTCCTCCTCCCAGAGTGCTAAGAGCCTTGGCGTGACCCTGGACAACACCCTGTAGTTCTCCGCTAACATCAAGGCGGTGACCCGATCGTGTAGGTTCATGCTCTACAACATTCGCAGAGTACGACACTGCCTTACACAGGAAGCGGCGCAGGTCTTAATCCAGGCACTTGTCATGTCCCGTCTGGATTACTGCAACTCGCTGTTGGCGGGGCTCCCTGCCTGTGCCATTAAACCCCTACAACTCATCCAGAACGCCGCAGCCCGCCTGGTGTTCAACCTTCCCAAGTTCTCCCACGTCACCCCGCTCCTCCGCACACTCCACTGGCTTCCAGTTGAAGCTCACATCTGCTACAAGACCATGGTGCTTGCCTACGGAGCTGTGAGGGGAACGGCACCTCCATACCTTCAGGCTCTGATCAGTCCCTACACCCAAAGAAGGGCACTGCGTTCATCCACCTCTGGCCTGCTGGCCCCCCTACCTCTGCGGAAGCACAGTTCCCGCTCAGCCCAGTCAAAACTGTTCGCTGCTCTGGTACCCCAAACCCACAAGCTCCCTCACGACGCCAGGACAGCGGAGTCAATCACCACCTTCCGGAGACACCTGAAACCCCACCTCTTTAAGGAATACCTGGGATAGGATAAAGTAATCCTTCTAACCCTCCCCCCACCTACCCCCCCCCCCAAAAAAAGATATAGATGTACTATTGTAAAGTGGTTGTTCCACTGGATATCATAAGGTGAATGCACCAATTTGTAAGTCGCTCTGGATGAGAGTGTCTGCTAAATGACGTAAATGTAAATGTAGTTTGCTGCAATTCTACACATTTTGCCATGGGGTGTCGAGAAATGTTGCTGTTTTAAAGCTAGTTTGCTGCAATTCTACACATTTTGCAGTTTTTAATATGATATCTGAGTGAGACTGACTAACAAAAATCAATGGGGCTCTAATTCGACATTGATTACTACACGTTTAGATAGCTGGCCACTAGACTAATTTACCAATCTAAAACCTGTTAGCTGACCTGGCTATTTGAGTGACTGTCAGTGACTGACATATCAAGAGAAAAACCGATGATCCACAGCCACATTGTATTATTACATTCTGAGGGGAAATTGATCAAAGGGCCCGTGGGCCGCCAGTTGCCCATCCCTGGTCTAGGAGGAACTGGGACTGCGTCCCGAATGACACCCATTCCTTTCGAGTGGACTACAAGGGCATATACGGCTCTGGTCAAAAGTAGTGCACTACATAGGGAATAGGGTGTCATTTGGGAGTCTCACTCTGTCTGGGTCCCAGTCCCCTGCAGCTTCCCAAATTCATCTCCATCTAAACAAAGTTCAAGTCAAATCAAAGTTTATTGGTCGCCATACATAGATTTGCAGATGTTATTGCAGGTGCAACGAAATGCTTGTGTTTTCTAGCTCCAACAGTGCCCAGCAGTACAAAACGTTACCCTCATGTTGATGTTTGTGACCCTGGTAACAAGCAAAAAAAGTAGTGCACTATATAGGGAATAGGGTGCCATTTGGGACTCATCTTAAGACTCAAGTGTCTGAGGAAACAGCTGCTGATGGACAGGGGAGAGTGTCTGCCTGCCTGTCTGTCTGCCTGTCAGTCTGCCTCTCTCTCTGCCTGTCTGTCTACCTTTTGGTCTGTCTGCCTGTCTGTCAACATGACTCAAGTGTCTGAGGAAACAGCTGCTGATGGACAGGGGAGAGTGTCTGCCTGCCTGTCTGTCTGCCTGTCAGTCTGCCTCTCTCTCTGCCTGTCTGTCTACCTTTTTGTCTGTCTGCCTGTCTGTCAACATGACTCATGTGTCTGAGGAAACAGCTGCTGATGGACAGGGGATAGTGTCTGCCTGCCTGTCTGTCTGCCTCTCTCTCTGCCTGTCTGTCTACCTTTTGGTCTGTCTGCCGGTCTGTCAACATGACTCAAGTGTCTGAGGAAACAGCTGCTGATGGACAGGGGAGAGTGTCTGCCTGCCTGTCTGTCTGCGTGTCAGTCTGCCTCTCTCTCTGCCTGTCTGTCTACCTTTTTGTCTGTCTGCCTGTCTGTCAACATGACTCACGTGTCTGAGGAAACAGCTGCTGATGGACAGGGGAGAGTGTCTGCCTGCCTGTCTGTCTGCGTGTCAGTCTGCCTCTCTCTCTGCCTGTCTGTCTACCTTTTTGTCTGTCTGCCTGTCTGTCAACATGACTCACGTGTCTGAGGAAACAGCTGCTGATGGACAGGGGAGAGTGGGCCGAGGCCTCCAGCTCTTTCAGGAAGTACTGGCAGTGGAAGTTACACAGTTTCTCCATGTTGCCAAAGATAATGCTGCGTTTCCCCCAGAGGTCCTGAGGCAGGTCCAGACGCTCCATCTCTGGGAAGTAGTGCTCGATGACGTAGCTGAGGGAACGCACATACTCCCTCTCCGTGGAAATCATCTCAGCCATGATGTGCTGCACTTTACTGTTGAGGAGGGAAGAGACAGAGATCCTATCATTTACTGTTGAGGAGGGAAGAGACAGAGATCCTATCATTTACTGTTGAGGAGGGAAGAGACAGAGATCCTATCATTTACTGTTGAGGAGGGAAGAGACAGAGATCCTATCATTTACTGTTGAGGAGGGAAGAGACAGAGATCCTATCATTTACTGTTGAGGAGGGAAGAGAGAGATCCTATCATTTACTGTTGAGGAGGGAAGAGACAGAGATCCTATCATTTACTGCTGAGGAGGGAAGAGACAGAGATCCTATTATTTACTGTTGAGGAGGGAAGAGACAGAGATCCTATCATTTACTGTTGAGGAGGAAAAGGACAGAGATCCTATCATTTACTGTTGAGGAGGGAAGAGACAGAGATCCTATCATTCAATGAATTCAAGTTTTTCTGACCAAAATGGCAGATTTTTCATTCATGTTGCTAGGATGCCATGGCCACTCTAGTGTTCTATTTAATTATGTGGTAAGAGATATGGAGCCATGAAGCCATATGGGTCCTGGTTTAAAGTAGTGCACTATATAGGAAATAGGGTGCCATTTGGGACACAGACAGTATTATTTTGTTAATTTAGCTGACAGTGTGTCCTGTAGCATTGCGGGTAGGGCCAGTAACTGAAAGGTTGCTGGGTTGAATCCCCGGTGCCAAAGACGTGGATGTTGATTAACCTGTTAGGGCTAGGGGGCAGTATTTACACGGCCGGATAAAAAACGTACCCGATTTAATCTGGTTACTACTCCTGCCCAGTAACTAGAATATGCATATAATTATTGGCTTTGGATAGAAAACACCCTAAAGTTTCTAAAACTGTTTGAATGGTGTCTGTGAGTATAACAGAACTCATATGGCAGGCAAAAACCTGAGAAGATTCTGAACAGGAAGTGGCCTGTCTGACAAGTTCTTGTTAATCTTGGCTCTTTTTATTGAAGACTGAGGATCTTTGCTGTAACGTGACACTTCCTACGGCTCCCATAGGCTCTCAGAACCCGGGAAAAAGCTGAACGATATCGAGGCAGCCCCAGGCTGAAGCACATTATCGTGTTTGGAAAGTGGCCGATCAGAGGGCCGTCAGACTAAGGCTCGTGCACGAGGGGATCCCATGCTTTTACTTTCTCTCTCGTTGAATGTAAACAGGCTTTGCCGGTCGGAATATTATCGCTTTTTTACGAGAAAAGTGGCATAAAATTTGATTTTAAACAGCGGTTGACATGCTTCGAAGTACGGTAATGGAATATTTCGAATTTTTTTGTCACGAAATGCGCCATGCTCGTAACCCTTATTTACCCTTTCGGATAGTGTCTTGAACGCACGAACAAAACGCCACTATTTGGATATAACAATGGATTATTTGGGACCAAACCAACATTTGTTATTGAAGTAGAAGTCCTGGGAGTGCATTCTGACGAAGACAGCAAAGGTAATAACATTTTTCTTATAGTAAATCTGACTTTGGTGAATGCTAAACTTGCTGGGTGTCTAAATAGCTAGCCCTGTGATGCCGGGCTATCTACTTAGAATATTGCTAAATGTGCTTTCACCGAAAAGCTATTTTAAAATCGGACATATCGAGTGCATAGAGGAGTTCTGTATCTATAATTCTTAAAATAATTGTTATGTTTTTGTGAACGTTTATCGTGAGTAATTTAGTAAATTCACCGGAAGTGTTCGGTGGGAATGCTAGTCACATGCTAGTCACCTGCTAATGTAAAAAGCTGTTTTTTGATATAAATATGAACTTGATTGAACAGACATGCATGTATTGTATAACATAATGTCCTAAGATTGTGATCTGATGAAGATCATCAAAGGTTAGTGCTGCATTTAGCTGTGGTTTGGGTTTATGTGACATTATATGCTAGCTTGAAAAATGGGTGTCTGATTATTTCTGGCTGGGTACTCTGCTGACATAATCTAATGTTTTGCTTTCGTTGTAAAGCCTTTTTGAAATCGGACAGTGTGGTTAGATTAACGAGAGTCTTGTCTTTAAAATGCTGTAAAATAGTCATATGTTTGAGAAATTGAAGTAATAGCATTTCTACGGTATTTGAATAATGCGCCACGGGATTCAACTGGCTGTTGAGTAGCCCAGAGAGGTTAAGGCAGCCCTCCGCACCTCTCTGATTCAGAGGGGTTGGGTTAAATGCAGAAGACACATTTCAGTTGAATGCATTCAGTTGTACAACTGACTAGGTCTCCCTCTTTCCCTTTCCCTCACCTGCTATGCTTCTTTCCATCTCCCTCTGGGTGTCTGGTGGGGGAGGACATGCTGCGGCTGCGTCCCAGCGCCGGGCTCACCACGTCAGGCCTCTGCAGCTTCTTCTCCACCGACACGTTGTTGGCCACCTCCAGCCCCTTGATGTACACCCCCGTGTAGCCATGCAGGTGGCTGGTGTCAACGTGGCCACCGCCACCGTCCTGCGCCGCCGGCAGCTCATAGCTCAGCGTCTTCTTCATGATCTTCTTGAGCGGCTGTTTGCGGTGCTGGTGGTGATGGTGGTGATGGTGGAGATGGTGGAGTGGCGTCCCAGACGACGAATAGACAGGCTCCGAGTGGCAGGAGGCGGCCCCCAGGGAGTCGATGGTGCAGTCGCTGTCCGTGTCGTCGAACAGAGAGGGGCTCTGCCGCAGCTTGAGGAGGAGGGGGTCTCCCTCTGGGGCGGGGGGGGAAGGGGAAGAGGGAGGAGGAGGTGAAGGAGCAGGAGGAGGGGCTCTTGTTGTTGTTGGAGGAGATGTGCCCTGTGGAGTGAGGCTTGGTTTCTTCCTCAAACTCCAGAGACGACACTATGATCCTTGACCCCAGAGTGGGCAACTCAGGTAAAACAAGATCCCCTGCAGCAGCCCCATGCTGCTCCGTGTGAGTGCAGCCCCCCTGTCTGTCTGCAGTCTCTGACGGGTCTTTGGTTAGATTTCTGGCTGCAGAGTCAGAGGCTGCAGAGCCAGAGGCTGCAGAGTCAGAGGCTGCAGTAGCTGCTGCTGTGGCCTGGACCAGGGTTTCCTCCAGCTGGTTCTTGGTCTGTTGACACTTGGTCCACAGGACGTTCCACTGATGGGTCTGCCGGGGGCTGGCCAGAGGGAGAGAGACAAGGTCAGTGGAAAAAAACAGCTGTAGTGTGAAGTTGCCCCAAGACACTCATCTGGGGTAAGTTTTTCATTTCCCCCACTAATGGTGAAGGTTAGGATTGAGGGAGGTGAAGCTGATCCTAGATCTGTACTTAGGGGAAACTGCACCCCAAAGTAAAAAAGGCCCCTAAATGATTTATTTATTATTTGAAATAAAAACAACTAACAAACAAATAATACTTAGTAGCAATAATAATATGGCAACTACAGTCTAATAATAATAACTATGAAATAATAATAATAATATTAACTATGACATAATAATAATAATAATAATATGGTAACAATTGTTTAATAATAATAACTATGATATTATAATAATAATAATAACTATGACATAATAATACTAATAATAACTATGACATAATAATAATATGGTAACTACTGTCTAATAATAATAACTATGACATAATAGCTCCTTGTCAATCTTCCGCAATAGGTGACCGCCTAATCCTGCCTAATGAGCGGGCCGGCCGTGGTCCAAGAAGTTTTGATTTGTGTCCTTCTATGAAAACACATCGTTTTCTATTCCTAAAACAGCAATGGCAGGTGGAATCCAAAAAAGACAAAAAGGCGGCCAATATGATGCAGAAAACTTAAGTTAAACTTTCACAAAGAAATTAACAAAAATATAGCGATACTATTAGGATGTAGGATCTTATTTGGATCTGCATTGGCTGTTGCTGAAGCTATTTTACTCTTTCCTTTCCCAACCTACCCTATCCTACCTTTTCATATCCTACCCCATCCTACCCTACCCTATCCCATTCTACCCTACCCTATCCTATCCTACTCTTTCCTATCCTATCCTACCCTATCCTATCCTACTCTTTCCTATCCTATCCTACCCTATCTATCTTACTCTTTCCTATGCTACCCTATCCTACTCTTACCTATCTTACCCTATCCTACACTTTCCTATCCTACCCTATCATAATATTTCCTATCCTACCTTAGCCTACTCTTTCCTATCCTATCCTATCCTATCCTATCCTACCCTATCCTATCCTACTCTTTCCTATCCTATCCTACCCTATCTATCCTACTCTTTCCTATCCTATCCTACCCTATCTATCTTACTCTTTCCTATCCTACCCAATCCTACTCTTTCCTATCCTACCCAATCCTACTCTTTCCTATCCTACCCTATCCTACTCTTTCCCATCCTACCCTACCCCACCCTATCCTATCCTACCCTATCCTAGCCTACTCTTTCCTATCCTACCCTATCTATCTTACTCTTTCCTATCCTATCCCATCCTACTCTTTCCTATCCTACCCTATCCTACTCTTTCCCATCCTACCCTACCCCACACTATCCTATCCCATCCTACTCTTTCCCATCCTACCCTACCCCACCCTATCCTATCCCATCCTACTCTTTCCCATCCTACCCTACCCCACCCTATCCTATCCCATTCTACTCTTTCCTATCCTACTCTTTCCTATCCTACCCCATCCTACTCTTTCCCATACTACCCCACTCTACCCTATCCTACCCTACCAAACCTTACCCCACCCTATCCTTCCCCAGCCTATCTTACAGCAGGTGGTATACCTGTCCAAGGACAGGACCATATCATTGAGGGGGCTGAAGTTGTCCAGGGAGAACGTGGAGGCCTCCATCTGATAGTCCTGGAGGATCTCAAGTACTGCAGAAGGGAGGCTCACACCACTGCTGTCCAGGTTCAGCTGCCTGAAGTAGTCCTGGCAGTGCTCCATCCACTGGTTAGCCTGCAGGACAGGACGGATAGCACGTAGAAATACAATTACAACAGACACTGAGTGGACAAAACATTAAGAACACCGGCTCTTTCAATGACACAGACTGACCAGGTGAATCCAGGGGAAAGCTAAGATCCCTTATTGATGTCACTTTGTTAAATCCACTTCAATCAGTGTAGATGAAGGGGAGGAAACAGGTTAAATAAGGATGTTTAAGCCTTGAGACAATTGAGACATGGATTGTCTATGTGTGCCATTCAGAGCGTGAATGGGCAAGACAAAATATTTTTAAGTTCCTTAGAACGGGGTATGGTAGTAGGTGCCAGGCGCACCGCTTTATGTCATGAACTGTAACGCTGCTGGGTTTTTCACACTCAACAGATTCCAGTGTATCAAGAAGGATTCACCACCCAAAGGACATTCAGCCAACTTGACACAACTGTGGGAAGCATTGGAGTCAACATGGGCCAGCATCCCTGTGGAATGCTTTTGATGCCTTGTAGAGTCCATGTCCTGATGAATTGAGGCTGTTCTGAGGGCAAAAGGGGGTGCAACTCAATATTAGTAAGGTGTTCTTAATGTTTGGTATACTCAGTGTATATGATTGATATAATGTTTAAAATCTGTATCTATTGTATCTATCAAAAGGTCAAGGTTCAAACACAGCATCATAGTAAGGAGGATCAACCCTTACAGTATTCTGTGTCACAAATGGCTCCCTATTCCCTTTTTTACCAGGATTCATAGTGCCATTTGGGATGCAGCCCAAGACATCTCATCACATCCTTTTTCCTCAACCTCTCTTGCTTGAGAAATAAACGAAGAATCAGAAATGATCCTGGGTCTGTCTTTACCGAGCCGTAGAACTCGTAGAGGTTGGTGAGGATGTCTAGCTGGTTCTTCCTCCTCTCCACTCTGCCCAGGATGGATCCCAGGTGCTGTTTGAAGTCCAGCAAGGCCGAGCTGGGGAGAGACTCTCCTGACTGCCTGACCAGCAGTAAACCCTGCTTCTGCTGCTGCTGTACGTGGACAGAGATTAGAGGATCATGGGAAATTCAGTTTATAAGAGTCTTAGAAGCAGTTTTCAAAGCAGAAAACAACAAGTCAGGAAGAAATGTACAATGTTGAAACGTACAACTGACTCTTCAAAGAACTGTTCCAAACTCTGCCTCATGTCTTTGACCGCAGCCAGAGAGAGATGGAGAGAGTCCAGGGGAGTGAGGTGCTTCTCTCCTTCCACACTGAACCATACTTTGATCTGGAGAGAGAGACAGAATGAGATGGGATGTAGGCTTTTATATAATACGCTAACATCCAATACTTCAGAATCAGGGCCACTGTAGCTCATATTATGACATTACTAGCAGCTTATTAGTCATTAGTAGATCAAGTTAGAAATGACTTTAACATACTGTATGTAAGCACAATCACAACGCCAGAATGAAATGTCAAAAGACAAGCCATCTGTCTGACTGAAGCACAATCACAACGCCAGAATGAAATGTCAAAAGACAAGCCATCTGTCTGACTGAAGCACAATCACAACGCCAGAATGAAATGTCAAAAGACAAGCCATCTGACTGACTGAAGTGAAAATCCCACCTGCTCTGTCTGTTCCTCAAACCTGCGGACCTCCAGCAGACTCTCCAGCTGTTTCAGGGACTTGTTGGAGAGGATCACCAGTTTATGGACCTCCTCATCCACCTGGTTATAAAGGACATTCACCATGTCCACTGAATCCCTGGATGGACAACAAGGACAACAGTAGGTTGGCAACAAATGGTGATGGGTAATAGATGTATCATCAGTGACCATAGCTATATATGCTTGTGTTGAGTGTTATGCATGCACCACTGTCTGAATGCTTTATAAAGGCGTTATACATCATCTCTACAGAGATTTAATGCATCCAACACTCTGATCTTTGGATTGAACTCAGATGTGTCTCAAATGGCACACTCTTCCCTATATAGTGCTCTACATTTGATCCAATAGTAAGTTCTGGTTATGCAGACCCTCTCCCAGCAGTACCTGTAGTTGTCATTCTCACAAGCCTCGTCCTTCCTGATACGGGCCAGGACTGTTCCTCCCTCCAGCCTCAGTCTGTTCAGACAGGTGTCCTCCAACACACACTTCATCAGAGACCTCTGCTGCTCCAGCACCTCAGATACCTCCTGAACCAGACACACACACACACACACACACACACACTTCATCAGAGACCTCTGCTGCTCCAGCACCTCAGATACCTCCTGAACCAGACACACACACACACACACTTCATCAGAGACCTCTGCTGCTCCAACACCTCAGATACCTCCTGAACCAGACACACACACACACACACACACACACTTCATCAGAGACCTCTGCTGCTCCAGCACCTCAGATACCTCCTGAACCAGACACACACACACACACTTCATCAGAGACCTCTGCTGCTCCAACACCTCAGATACCTCCTGAACCAGACACACACACACACACACACACTTCATCAGAGACCTCTGCTGCTCCAACACCTCAGATACCTCCTGAACCAGACACACACACACACACACACACACACACTTCATCAGAGACCTCTGCTGCTCCAACACCTCAGATACCTCCTGAACCAGACACACACACACACACACACTTCATCAGAGACCTCTGCTGCTCCAACACCTCAGATACCTCCTGAACCAGACACACACACACACACACACACTTCATCAGAGACCTCTGCTGCTCCAACACCTCAGATACCTCCTGAACCAGACACACACACACACACACACACACACTTCATCAGAGACCTCTGCTGCTCCAGCACCTCAGATACCTCCTGAACCAGACACACACACACACACACTTCATCAGAGACCTCTGCTGCTCCAACACCTCAGATACCTCCTGAACCAGACACACACACACACACACACACACACACACACACACACACACTTCATCAGAGACCTCTGCTGCTCCAGCACCTCAGATACCTCCTGAACCAGACACACACACACACACACTTCATCAGAGACCTCTGCTGCTCCAGCACCTCAGATACCTCCTGAACCAGACACACACACACACACACTTCATCAGAGACCTCTGCTGCTCCAACACCTCAGATACCTCCTGAACCAGACACACACACACACACACACACACACACACACACACACACACACACACACACACACACACACACACACACACACACACACACTTCATCAGAGACCTCTGCTGCTCCAGCACCTCAGATACCTCCTGAACCAGACACACACACACACACACTTCATCAGAGACCTCTGCTGCTCCAACACCTCAGATACCTCCTGAACCAGACACACACACACACACTTCATCAGAGACCTCTGCTGCTCCAACACCTCAGATACCTGAACCAGACACACACACACACACACACACACACACACACACACACACACACACACACACACTTCATCAGAGACCTCTGCTGCTCCAGCACCTCAGATACCTCCTGAACCAGACACACACACACACACACTTCATCAGAGACCTCTGCTGCTCCAACACCTCAGATACCTCCTGAACCAGACACACACACACACTTCATCAGAGACCTCTGCTGCTCCAGCACCTCAGATACCTCCTGAACCAGACACACACACACCTCTGCTGCTCCAGCACCTCAGATACCTCCTGAACCAGACACACACACACACTTCATCAGAGACCTCTGCTGCTCCAGCACCTCAGATACCTCCTGAACCACACACACAGACACACAGACACACAGACAGACACACACACACACACACACACAGACCTTAGTGCTCTCCAGGTTGCTGCTGCTGCTCAATGTAGAGATAGAAGACTGGAGGGAGGAGAGAGCCACGCTGCAACTGCTGGCAAACGGCTCAATTTTCTGACAGACGGGATGAAGAGAGAGAGAGAATGAGAGCAAGAGCGAGAGCAAGAGAGATGTTACAGACAGAGTTGAGATCAGGGAATACCAGACCATTTAAGTGATAATGCCCTTGAAGCCGGTGTTTGGAGCATATATTGGTGCAGGTGGTGTTAGTCTCGGGCCTAACAACACCCGTGGATTGCACAGTCAGATGAAACAGAGTAAATAGACATTTTAAAGTCATAGATTAAGCCGGTGGTAACTTGTGGAATAGACACCGGCTGGAATGCGGTTTTAACCAATCAGCATCCACGATTAGACCCACCCGTTGTATGAAGTGCACTACTTTTGACCAGACACCTATGGGCCCTGGTCAAACGCAGTGCACTACATAGCTAATAGGGTGCCATTTGAGACAACTGTAACCGTGGTGATGTGATTCCTACCTGTCTGAAGGCGACCCAGTGGTTGTGGTCGTAGGGGAACGTTCCGTCCAGGTCTCTAGTGAGCTGACTGGAGTCTATGTGCTTCAACAGAGCCTTCAGGGATGTCAGGATCTCCGTCTGCATGGGGACAGAGGGACACACACTCACTGTAACTCCCCACCAGGGTCGGGGCCTGTGGGTAGCAGGGTTGGAGTCAATTCCATTTCAATTCCAGTCGATTCAGGAAGTAAACTGAAATTCCTATTCCAATATCAATTATCTTCAATGCTTTTCCAATAAGGAAACTAAAGCTCTCACATCCTACCTTGCTACAGATATCATATATAACTGAGTTCAATCATATATAACTTCCACCAAAGCAAAAACGACCATCCTGTCATGTTCTGACCAGTAAGGGGTTATTTGTTATTGTAGTTTGGTCAGGACGTGGCAGGGGGTATTTGTTTTATGTGTTTATGTAGAGGGGTGTTTGTTTAGAGTATTCCGGGGTTTTTGGTTATGTTCTATGTTTCGTATTCTAGGATCTATCTATGTTGTGTATTTCTTTGTGTTGGCCTGGTATGGCTCTCAATCAGGAACAGCTGAGGTGCATGTCCCCAGTCTGGCACATCCAAAGCCAGCACCACGCACCAGGCCTCCAGTACGTCAGCCCAGTCCAACTCGTCCTGTTCCTGCTCCTCGCACTAGCCCTGAGGTGCATGTCTCCAGTCTGGCATAACCAAAGCCAGCACCACGCACTTCCCACAAAGGGACAGGTGAAAACAGGCTACCTAAGTATGGCTCTCAATCAGGAACAGCAGTACATCGTTGTTGCTGATTGAGAGTCATACTTAGGTAGCCTGTTTTCACCTGTCCCTTTGTGGGAAGTTGTTTGTGCATTGCTATGTTTAGCCAGCAGAACTGTTCAGCTGTCGGTCGTTTTTTCATTTTCTTATTTTGTGTCTCTAATAAAAGTTAAGATGAGCACTCAACCCGCTGCATTTTGGTCCACTTCATACGACGACCGTTACACATCCACTATATAATATAAAATGACAGGTAACCTTGATGATGTAAGTAAAGAAATGTAACTCAGAAAAATCCTCATGAGAGACAGAATGATCTGTAATACATATCGCTCTGTTGCAGGTTTCATCAAGACAACTAACCAATCACATCCTTTTATCCCCGTGTCATGTAGTTTCAATAGGAACAGACATGTCTTGAACTTAACTGTAGAAACCTATGGAGGAATTCCAGAGATAATCCCTTAACTCGACGTTGGACCTAAACCCTGTTCTCATTAGATGTGCCTGGCTGTGTGATGGATGTTGTGGGTCTTTCAGTATGTTTTCAGTGGGACAGACGTGTGTGTGTGTGTCACAGTCAGAAGTAGGTAGGTAAGGCTGGTGATGAAGAGATGATTACATTTTCCACAGTCAGACATGCAGCTTCATGCAAACCTACATAGCACAGATACCCCAGCTCTCAACAACACACCATGACCCGACACGCTACACGCTAAACGCACGCACGCACGCACGAACGCACGCACACACACACACACACACACACACACTGCCTCACACAGGTCAAGGACATGACATTGACAGGCTGCTAGCTACAACTCAATACAACAGCCTTGGTGTATCTGAATAGACTTGGAGGTGTCTGTGAAAACGCTGTAGCCTTCCTGATGTTACATTGTGTTGGTCACTGCGTGTGGAAAATGGTAGGATTGTAAGAAATACTCCCAAGATATGTGATTTGAAGTCTTGAATTAGACAAGAACACACAATGCAAATATCACAGCAAATGAGTCTTTTACCTGCACAGTAGTAATGTCTCTTTCAGGCTTGACAGTTGTCTCCTTGTCCACAAGTAGCAGGACGGAGTAAAGTGCATTTGGTAATAAAGCCTGGGGGAAAAACAACACAAATGGACATGTACAGTATTAGGAGGGGGCGCTACATGAACTAAAACACCACAATAGATCATCATTATAAAATCAGAACTCTTCATGTGCCTGTTGTGTGCAGGCTGGATGCTGGTGGACCTGTACACGTGTGTATTTGTGTGTGTGTGTCACATTTAAAACAATCACGTGAAAAAAACAAGTGGTTTTCAGAATGCACATGTCAACAAATCACATGTGAACAAATCACATGTGAACAAATCACATGTGAACAAATCACATGTGAACAAACGTGTTTTAACCCTTTTCCACATTCTTAATTTCACCACTTCCAACTACATCCAGGGACTGAGCAGGACTGCTAGAATGAATGTGCCAAAACCTGCAACTGGTGAAAAGGCAGTGAAAGCAAAGGCCAGGGTAACATAAGGGAAGGCCAGGGTAACATAAGGAAAGGCCAGGGTAACATAAGGAAAGGCCAGGGTAACATAAGGAAAGGCCAGGGTAACATAAGGAAAGGCCAGGGTAACATAAGGAAAGGCCAGGGTAACATAAGGAAAGGCCAGGGTAACATAAGGGAAGGCCAGGGTAACATAAGAAAATGCCAGGGTAACATAAGGAAAGGCCAGGGTAACATAAGGAAAGGCCAGGGTAACATAAGGAAAGGCCAGGGTAACATAAGGAAAGGCCAGGGTAACATAAGGAAAGGCCAGGGTAACATAAGCAAAGGCCAGGGTAACATAAGAAAAGGCCAGGGTAACATAAGAAAAGGCCAGGTTAAAATAAGGAAAGGCCAGGGTAACATAAGGAAAGGCCAGGGTAACATAAGGAAAGGCCAGGGTAACATAAGGAAAGGCCAGGGTAACATAAGGAAAGGCCAGGGTAACATAATGGAAGGCCAGGGTAACATAAGGGAAGGCCAGGGTAACATAAGGGAAGGCCAGGGTAACATAAGGAAAGGCCAGGGTAACATAAGGAAAGGCCAGGGTAACATAAGGGAAGGCCAGGGTAACATAAGCAAAGGCCAGGGTAACATAAGGAAAGGCCAGGGTAACATAAGGAAAGGCCAGGGTAACATAAGGAAAGGCCAGGGTAACATAAGGAAAGGCCAGGGTGACATAAGGAAAGGCCAGGGTAACATAAGGAAAGGCCAGGGTGACATAAGGGAAGGCCAGGGTAACATAAGGAAAGGCCAGGGTAACATAAGGGAAGGCCAGGGTAACATAAGGGAAGGCCAGGGTAACATAAGGAAAGGCCAGGGTAACATAAGGAAAGGCCAGGGTAACATAAGGAAAGGCCAGGGTAACATAAGGAAAGGCCAGGGTAACATAAGGGAAGGCCAGGGTGACATAAGGGAAGGCCAGGGTGACATAAGGGAAGGCCAGGGTAACATAAGGGAAGGCCAGGGTAACATAAGGAAGGCCAGGGTAACATAAGGAAAGGCCAGGGTAACATAAGGAAAGGCCAGGGTAACATAAGGAAGGCCAGGGTAACATAAGGAAAGGCCAGGGAAAGGCCAGGGTAACATAAGGAAAGGCCAGGGTAACATAAGGAAAGGCCAGGGTAACATAAGGAAGGCCAGGGTAACATAAGGAAAGGCCAGGGTAACATAAGGAAAGGCCAGGGTAACATAAGAAAGGCCAGGGTAACATAAGGAAAGGCCAGGGTAACATAAGGAAAGGCCAGGGTAACATAAGGAAAGGCCAGGGTAACATAAGGGAAGGCCAGGGTAACATAAGGGAAGGCCAGGGTAACATAAGGGAAGGCCAGGGTAACATAAGGAAAGGCCAGGGTAACATAAGGAAAGGCCAGGGTAACATAAGGGAAGGCCAGGGTAACATAAGGAAAGGCCAGGGTAACATAAGGAAAGGCCAGGGTAACATAAGGAAAGGCCAGGGTAACATAAGGGAAGGCCAGGGTAACATAAGGGAAGGCCAGGGTAACATAAGGGAAGGCCAGGGTAACATAAGGAAAGGCCAGGGTAACATAAGGAAAGGCCAGGGTAACATAAGGAAAGGCCAGGGTAACATAAGGAAAGGCCAGGGTAACATAAGGGAAGGCCAGGGTAACATAAGGAAAGGCCAGGGTAACATAAGGAAAGGCCAGGGTAACATAAGGGAAAGGCCAGGGTAACATAAGGAAAGGCCAGGGTAACATAAGGAAAGGCCAGGGTAACATAAGGAAAGGCCAGGGTAACATAAGGGAAGGCCAGGGTAACATAAGGGAAGGCCAGGGTGACATAAGGGAAGGCCAGGGTGACATAAGGGAAGGCCAGGGTAACATAAGGGAAGGCCAGGGTGACATAAGGGAAGGCCAGGGTGACATAAGGAAAGGCCAGGGTGACATAAGGGAAGGCCAGGGTGACATAAGGGAAGGCCAGGGTGACATAAGGAAAGGCCAGGGTGACATAAGGGAAGGCCAGGGTGACATAAGGGAAGGCCAGGGTAACATAAGGAAAGGCCAGGGTAACATAAGGAAAGGCCAGGGTAACATAAGGGAAGGCCAGGGTAACATAAGGGAAGGCCAGGGTAACATAAGGAAAGGCCAGGGTAACATAAGGAAAGGCCAGGGTACATAAGGAAAGGCCAGGGTAACATAAGGAAAAGGCCAGGGTAACATAAGGAAAGGCCAGGTTAAAATAAGGAAAGGCCAGGGTAACATAAGGAAAGGCCAGGGTAACATAAGGAAAGGCCAGGGTAACATAAGGAAAGGCCAGGTTAAAATAACGAAAGGCCAGGGTAACATAAGGAAAGGCCAGGGTAACATAAGGAAAGGCCAGGGTAACATAAGGAAAGGCCAGGTTAAAATAAGGAAAGGCCAGGGTAACATAAGGAAAGGCCAGGGTAACATAAGGGAAGGCCAGGGTAACATAAGGGAAGGCCAGGGTAACATAAGGGAAGGCCAGGGTAACATAAGGAAAGGCCAGGGTAACATAAGGAAGGCCAGGGTAACATAAGGAAAGGCCAGGGTAACATAAGGAAGGCCAGGGTAACATAAGGAAAGGCCAGGGTAACATAAGGAAAGGCCAGGGTAACATAAGGAAAGGCCAGGGTAACATAAGGGAAGGCCAGGGTAACATAAGGGAAGGCCAGGGTAACATAAGGGAAGGCCAGGGTAACATAAGGAAGGCCAGGGTAACATAAGGAAAGGCCAGGGTAACATAAGGAAAGGCCAGGGTAACATAAGGGAAGGCCAGGGTAACATAAGGAAAGGCCAGGGTAACATAAGGAAAGGCCAGGGTAACATAAGGGAAGGCCAGGGTAACATAAGGAAAGGCCAGGGTAACATAAGGAAAGGCCAGGGTACATAAGGGTCAACATAAGGAAGGCCAGGGTAACATAAGGGAAGGCCAGGGTAACATAAGGGAAGGCCAGGGTGACATAAGGGAAGGCCAGGGTGACATAAGGGAAGGCCAGGGTAACATAAGGGAAGGCCAGGGTGACATAAGGGAAGGCCAGGGTAACATAAGGAAAGGCCAGGGTGACATAAGGGAAGGCCAGGGTGACATAAGGGAAGGCCAGGGTGACATAAGGAAAGGCCAGGGTGACATAAGGGAAGGCCAGGGTGACATAAGGGAAGGCCAGGGTAACATAAGGAAAGGCCAGGGTAACATAAGGAAAGGCCAGGGTAACATAAGGGAAGGCCAGGGTAACATAAGGGAAGGCCAGGGTAACATAAGGGAAGGCCAGGGTAACATAAGGAAAGGCCAGGGTAACATAAGGAAAGGCCAGGGTACCATAAGGAAAGGCCAGGGTAACATAAGGAAAGGCCAGGGTAACATAAGGAAAGGCCAGGTTAAAATAAGGAAAGGCCAGGGTAACATAAGGAAAGGCCAGGGTAACATAAGGAAAGGCCAGGGTAACATAAGGAAAGGCCAGGTTAAAATAAGGAAAGGCCAGGGTAACATAAGGAAAGGCCAGGGTAACATAAGGAAAGGCCAGGGTAACATAAGGAAAGGCCAGGTTAAAATAAGGAAAGGCCAGGGTAACATAAGGGAAGGCCAGGGTAACATAAGGAAAGGCCAGGGTAACATAAGGAAAGGCCAGGGTAACATAAGGAAAGAGAGGGAACATTGCAGGAAAGAGGGAGACGTTTTTTTGAATTGCATTATCATAACAAATGTTTCACAGAATTTTTTTTTGCATTAATTTACAATTAATTTGCTCTCATGTTAAAACATTATTTCCTTGCAATATTAAGTTTTGCCATCAATACCTTGGGGCTTTTGTTTTGCCATCAATACCTTGGGGCTTTTGTTTTGCCATCAATACCTTGGGGCTTTTGGTTTGCCATCAATACCTTGGGGCTTTTGTTTTGCCATCAATACCTTGGGGCTTTTGGTTTGCCATCAATACCTTGGGGCTTTTGTTTTGCCATCAATACCTTGGGGCTTTTGGTTTGCCATCAATACCTTGGGGCTTTTGTTTTGCCATCAATACCTTGGGGCTTTTGTTTTGCCATCAATACCTTGGGCGTTTTGTTTTGCCATCAATACCTTGGGGCTTTTGTTTTGCGATCAATACCTTGGGGCTTTTGTTTTGCCATCAATACCTTGGGGCTTTTGGTTTGCCATCAATACCTTGGGGCTTTTGGTTTGCCATCAATACCTTGGGGCTTTTGTTTTGCCATCAATACCTTGGGGCTTTTGGTTTGCCATCAATACCTTGGGGCTTTTGGTTTGCCATCAATACCTTGGGCGTTTTGTTTTGCCATCAATACCTTGGGGCTTTTGTTTTGCCATCAATACCTTGGGGCTTTTGTTTTGCCATCAATACCTTGGGGCTTTTGGTTTGCCATCAATACCTTGGGGCTTTTGGTTTGCCATCAATACCTTGGGGCTTTTGGTTTGCCATCAATACCTTGGGGCTTTTGGTTTGCCATCAATACCTTGGGGTTTTTGTTTTGCCATCAATACCTTGGGGCTTTTGGTTTGCCATCAATACCTTGGGGTTTTTGTTTTGCCATCAATACCTTGGGGCTTTTGTTTTGCCATCAATACCTTGGGGCTTTTGGTTTGCCATCAATACCTTGGGGCTTTTGTTTTGCCATCAATACCTTGGGGCTTTTGTTTTGCCATCAATACCTTGGGGCTTTTGGTTTGCCATCAATACCTTGGGGCTTTTGTTTTGTTTTCAATATCATTATTTTTGTTTGGAATACTAATAATTCTGATGTCAACTTCAGAAGTTTTGCTTGATATTAATGGCTGAAAAGTAACTCTCTCACTAGAGTAGTGCACCACGTAACAACACTAGAACTCTATGAAAGGTGCTTAAAGCGGCCATCTTTAATTGAATCACTAACGGTGTTCTCACCGCCACAGTAAAAAGTTGAGGGATGGGTCTGGAGAAATGCAGCCACTCTCCAATCCATAGACTATGCTATGGATGCAAGGACTGACCGTCCATGATGTCAAATAGTAGTAACCATGTTTAGAGGCTATACAATGTTTGTTTACATTTACTTTTTTACAAACATTGGCGTTTTCTTATATGTGAAACCGCAAATTTGACAAGTGCTTTTTTGGCAAGGGAGTGTGTGTATGTCTGTCTGTGTGTGTGTGTGAACAGACAAGTAAGAACAGGTCCTCCCCACTAGCCCTGAGGCCCAGCCTTTCTGCCAGTGAAATGTGATGGACCAAGTCACTACACAGAAATCAAAGTACCCCTCCAGAAATCAACCTTCTCTAGACCAAGAAAGGGACGGAAAAACAATAGTAAAGAAGATATATGTGCTGTGCTCCTAAAGTACTATACTATACCATTACTATAGTACTATACCAGAACATTACTATAGTTGTATTCTAGAACATTACTATAGTATTATTCTAGAAAATTACTAAAGTACTATACTAGAACATTAGTACAGTACTATGCTAGAACATCACTACAGTACTATACTAGAACATCACTACAGTACTACACCAGAGCATTACTATAGTACTATACTAGAACATTACTATAGTACTATACTAGAACATTACTATAGTACTGTACCATAACATTACTACAGTACTATGCTAGAACATTACTACAGTACTATACTAGATCATTACCACAGTACTATACTAGAACATTACTACAGTACTATACCAGAACATTACTATAGTACTATACTAGAACATCGCTATAGTACTATACTAGAACATTACTATAGTACTATATTAGAACATTACTTCAGTACTATACTAGAACATTACTATAGTACTATACTAGAACATTACTACAGTACTATACTAGAACATTACCACAGTACTATGCTAGAACATTACTACAGTACTATACTAGATCATTACCACAGTACTATACTAGAACATTACTATAGTACTATATTAGAACATTAGTATAGTACTATACTAGAACATTACTATAGTACTATGCTATAGCATTACTATAGTACTATACTATAGCATTAGTATAGTACTATGCTAGAACATTACAATAGTACTATACTAGAACATTACTACAGTACTATGCTAGAACATTACTATAGTACTATACTAGAACATTACTATAGTACTATACTAGAACATTACTATAGTACTATACCAGGACATTACTATAGCACTATACTATAACATTACTAAAGTACTATATTAGAACATTGCTACACTAGAACATTACAAATGCACTATACTAGTACATTACTATAGTACTATACTAAAACATTACTATAGTGCTATACTATTACATTACCATAGTACTATACTAGAACATTACTATCGTGCTATACTACAACATTAGTATAGTACTATACTATAACATTACTACAGTACTATACTATATCAGTACTATAGTACCATACTAGAACAGTACTATAGTACTATATTAGAACATTACTACAGTACTATACCGGAACATTACTATAGTATTATACTAGAACATTACTAAAGTACTATACTAGAACATTACCACAGTACTATGCTAGAACATTACTACAGTACTATACTAGATCATTACCACAGTACTATACTAGAACATTACTATAGTACTATATTAGAACATTACTATAGTACTATACTAGAACATCAATGTAGTACTATACTATAACATTACTATAGTACTATACTATAACATTACTATAGTACTATACTATAGCATTAGTATAGTACTATACTAGAACATTACTATAGTACTATACTAGAACATTTCTACAGTACTATGCTAGAACATTACTAACGTACTATACTAGAACATTACTATAGTACTATACTAGAACATTACTACAGTACTATACCGGAACAGTACTATAGTACTATATTAGAACATTAGTATAGTACTATACTATAACATTACTACAGTACTATACTATATCAGTACTATAGTACCATACTAGAACAGTACTATAGTACTATACTAGAACATTACTACAGTACTATACTGGAACATAACTATAGTATTATTCTAGAACATTACTAAAGTACTATACTAGAACATTACTACAGTACTATGCTAGAACATTACTATAGTACTATACTAGAACATTGCTACACTAGAACATTACAAATGCACTATACTAGTACATTACTATAGTACTATACTAAAACATTACTATAGTGCTATACTATTACATTACCATAGTACTATACTGGAACATTACTATCGTGCTATACTAGAACATTAGTATAGTACTATACTATAACATTACTATAGTACCATACTAGAACAGTACTATAGTACTATATTAGAACATTACTATAGTACTATACTATAACATTACTATAGTACTATGCTATAGCATTAGTATAGTCCTATACTAGAACATTACTACAGTACTATACTAGAACATTACTACAGTACTATATTAGAACATTACTATAGTACTATACTAGAACATTATTATAGTACAATACTATAACATTACTACAGTACTGTACCATAACATTACTACAGTACTGTACCATAACATTACTACAGTACTATACTATACCATTGGTATAGCACTATACTAGAACATTGCTATAGTACTGTACCATAACATTACTACAGTACTATACTATACCATTACTACAGTACTAAACTATAACATTACTGCAGTACTATACTATAACATTACTATTGTACTATACTAGAGTGTAGTGACAGTGAAAGAACATTTCTTAACACCATGAAAACATTGTTAAGAATCAGGAGAACGTAAAGAAACCGCCTGAGGATAGTTCATGTGGGACGTGGTTCTGAAGACATGTTATTTTCCGTTGAAAGTTCATACCTGGAGTTCAGGAAGAGATGATTGAGTCCCAAAATAGCATGTTAATCCCTATATTATAGTGCACTACTTTTGACCAGAGCCCTATGGGTCCTATGGTCAAAAGTAGTGCACTACACTGTATATGGAATAGGGTTCCATTCGGGACGCAGCCAATATTATTGTCATTAGAAAGCTCTCACCTGGAGTTCAGACAGAGATGAGAACAGAGCAGGACTGGGCTGCTGTCTCCTGGTGTCCACTAGCACCGTAAGGCCTTGGTCCCGCCACTCGCTCCTGAAACCAGAAACAAAACCCATCAGGGTGATCTTGTGAATGGTTAGTCCTTGCATCATCCCTCCTCTCCCCTGTAACTATTCCACAGGTTGTTGCAGTAAATCAGAATGTGTTCAGTCAAATGACCTGGTAAAATAAGGGTTAAATAAAATAAAATAAAAAATATATATATATATAGCCCTGTTATGAGAGTGGTTACATTTCTCCAGACCCATTTCTCAGCTGTTTACCAAAAAGTGTTGTGGTGCCTGGTTTGTTATTTGTTTGAATCCCAGAATGCCCCCTTCAAAGGAACACCGTCCAATAACTAAAGCCTGGATGGGATTTCAGCAGATGAAACCTGAGTGCGGCAGACTGGTTGACTGACTGACCGGAGCGTTGAATAGTAGTAACCCAGGAGACAGGTGAGGTCTTTGGCCGTGCAGCTCTCCCCAGCCCACACCCTCCCCCGCGTGCACACCTGCAGCACCGCTCGCCCGCTGAGGTCTCTGTTACCTGGAAGAGAGAGGGGGGGTTCAGCGCTCACTCATACTCAAGTAGGCACTATGAGTGCTTCCCAAATGGTACCCTATTCTCTATATAAAGTAGTGCACTACATTTTGACCAAAGTCTTATGGGTCCTGTTCAAAAGTAGTGCACTACAAAGGGAATAGCGTAGGTTGCTATTTGGGACGTAGAGAAAGTGACCTGTCTGTTGTTAAGTGTTTGTCGTCATCCCAGGCCCCACAGCGCAGCTCAACATACCGCTTTAGTTCAGGATGGCATCTCCTCTTACCCTCATCTGATCCAGTCTAAGTCATTTAATAGGCTCCTATTATTCTACATAGAACATTCCCACTCCTACTGAAAACATGCGCCCCAAGCTTCATATGTCACATGGGAGTAAACACTTCATATGTCACATGGGAGTAAACACTTCATATGTCACATGGGAGTAAACACTTCATATGTCACATGGGAGTAAACACTTCATATGTCACATGGGAGTAAACACTTCATATGTCACATGGGAGTAAACACTTCATATGTCACATGGGAGTAAACACTTCATATGTCACATGGGAGTAAACACTTCATATGTCACATGGGAGTAAACACTTCATATGTCACATGGGAGTAAACACTTCATATGTCACATGGGAGTAAACACTTCATATGTCACATGGGAGTAAACACTTCATATGTCACATGGGAGTAAACACGACATATGTCACATGGGAGTAAACACTGCATATGTCACATGGGAGTAAACACTTCATATGTCACATGGGAGTAAACACTTCATATGTCACATGGGAGTAAACACTACATATGTCACATGGGAGTAAACACTTCATATGTCACATAGGAGTAAACACTTCATGATGGCCCCAGAGGCCAGTGTGTGTGTGTGTGTGTGTGTGTGTGTGTGTGTATGTGTGTATGTGTGTGTATGTGTGTGTATGTGTGTGTATGTGTGTGTGTGTGTGTGTGTGTGTGTGTGTGTGTGTGTGTGTCACCCACCATTTAAGATGATGGCTGCAGAGGTCAGTGTGTGTGTGTGTGTGTGTGTGTGTGTGTGTGTGTGTGTGTGTGTGTGTGTGTGTGTGTGTGTGTGTGTGTGTGTGTGTGTGTGTGTGTCACCTACCAGGTAAGATGATGGCCCCAGAGGCCAGTAGTTCGGGGTTGACCTCTGACACCAGGCTGGGGAGGTGACAGTTAGGGGGTGAACCTGACCCTGGGGTTGGGGCCAGCTGGATGAGGACTTCATTAGAAGGTTTGGGGGGGTGATGGTGTGACTGTGCTCCATCCTGACTGTGCCGCCTGGGGTTAGTGCTGGTGCCACCTTCATGGATCACTAAAGAGAACCAAGACAAAAATGGTATCATTTCAGACAGTATACTACTGTTAAAAATGGTATCATTTCAGACAGTATCCTGCTGATAAAATGGTATCATTTCAGACAGTATTCTACTATTAAAAATGGTATCATTTCAGACAGTATGCTGCTGTTAAAATGGTATCATTTCAGACAGTATACTACTGTTAAAAATGGTATCATTTCAGACAGTATGCTGCTGTTAAAATGGTATCATTTCAGACAGTATGCTGCTGTTAAAATTGTACCATTTCAGACAGAATGCTGCTGTTAAAATGGTATCATTTCAGACAGTATGCTACTATTAAAAATGGTATTTCAGACAGTATGCTGCTGTTAAAATGGTATCATTTCAGACAGTATACTACTGTTAAAAATGGTATCATTTCAGACAGTATGCTACTATTAAAAATGGTGTCATTTCAGACAGTATGCTGCTGTTAAAATGGTATCATTTCAGACAGTATACTACTGTTAAAATGGTATCATTTCAGACAGTATGCTACTGTTAAAAATGGTATAATTTCAGACAGTATGCTTCTGTTAAAAATGGTATCATTTCAGACAGTATGCTACTGTTAAAAATTGTATCATTTTAGACAGTATGCTGCTGTTAAAAATGGTATCATTTCAGACAGTATGCTGCTGTTAAAAATGGTATCATTTCAGACAGTATGCTGCTGTTGAAATGGTATCATTTCAGACAGTATTCTACTATTAAAATGGTATCATTTCAGACAGTATGCTGCTGTTAAAAATGGTATCATTTCAGACAGTATGCTGCTGTTAAAAATGGTACCATTTCAGCACCTGTGCTGATGTTAAAAATGGTATCATTTCAGACAGTATGCTGCTGTTAAAAATGGTATCATTTCAGCACCTGTGCTGATGTTAAAAATGGTATCATTTCAGACAGTATGCTGCTGTTAAAAATGGTATCATTTCAGCACCTGTGCTGATGTTAGTGTCTATTGTTCAAACTGTAGAATAAAAACCACTGTCTGAATACCGATTCATTATAATCACTCTATTTACTGTTCCACAGAATGACCACAGAAAGAGGTCATCATTTCACCTCAATGTGTACTCTCTTACATCATAAACCTAAAACCACAATAAACATCATTCAACCTACTTTAATTAGGAATCAACCCGAAAAAGAGAAAAACACCTACAGGGGTAGATAGATAGCAGAGGGAGGGAGGGAAGGAAGGGAGGGAAGGGAGGGACCGAGAGAGAGAGAAGGAGGAGAGAGAGAGGGAGAGAGAGAGGAGAGAAGAAAGAGAGAGAGGAGAGAAGAGAGAGAGAGAGGAGAGAAGAGAGAGGAGAGAAGAGAGAGCGAGAGAGAGAGAGAGAGAGAGGGAGAGGGAGAGAGGGAGAGCGGGAGAGAGAGAGAGAGAGAGAGGGAGAGAGAGAGAAAGAAAGCGAAATAGAGAGGGGGGATGTATAATCAGAGACTGCTCTTCCAGACTGAGTAACTGCAGAGACCAGGTGTTCCGTCTGACTCACTGATACCAGACCTGGGTTCAAATACTAACTGAAATCTTTCAAATCCTTTTAGCATTTGCTTTAGTTTGCCTGGAGTGCCAGATGGGCGGGGACTATTCTACTGGTTCCCTTGCATCAGGCAAACTCAGTCAAGCCCAGCTAAAATATGTGAAATTATTTCAAACAGTATTTGAACCCAGGTCTGTTAGCAACTACAAAATAAAACTCTGGATCAAAGACAGACTCCCAACGCCCCACTAACAGGAATGTAGCTCCTGACGTTCCCAACTGGTACCAACCACTGTTACAGCTTACACACTTTCTCCCTTTCTCCTATCCCTCTGGCTGGGGCTGGCTACGAGGCTGGCAGCTCTCACACTCAACATATACAGCCCAGACCTGGGTTCAAATGGTATTTTAAATGTTTTCATGGTTTCAACTGTGAATAGTCCTCTTCAAGATGGTAGCCTACCGCTCAGGCAGAGGAGGCTGCTGAGGGGAGGACGGCTCATAACAATGGCTGGAACGGAGTGAATGGAATGGCATCAAACACAGAATGTGTCCAGCCATTGTTATGAGCCGTCCTCCCCTCTGCAGCCTCCACAGGGTCATCTAATACCTGGTAGAAAGTAAAGCAACAAAGGATATGGACACGCCCGGACATAAAAACCTGACCATAAAAGCCATTGTTCATACGTCTTCAAAGTTGTCAATGTGTGAATACAGAGAATGTATAGATAGGGTGTCTCTGAACCATGTATGAGACTAGGAGTAGTGTGTTTAAAACCTTCTCTAACTGGCCCCCTTGTGTTGTCCTGTCCCCTCCCAGCCTCTCCCCACCCAGCCCCTCCGAGCCTAGCCCCTCCCCTCCGAGCCTATCTCCTCCCAGCCTAGCCCCTCCCCTCCGAGCCTAGCCCCTCCCCTCTGAGCCTAGCCCCTCCCCTCCGAGCCTATCTCCTCCCAGCCTAGCCCCTCCCCTCCGAGCCTAGCCCATCCCCTCCGAGCCTATCTCCTCCCAGCCTAGCCCCTCCCCTCCGAGCCTAGCCCATCCCCTCCGAGCCTATCTCCTCCCAGCCTAGCCCCTCCCTTCCCAGTATAGCCCTCCCCTCCGAGCCTAGCCCCTCCCCTCCGAGCCTAGCCCCTCCCAGCCTAGCCCCTCCCTTCCCAGTATAGCCCTCCCCTCCCAGCTTCTTCCATCCCAGCCTGTCCCCTCCTCTCCCAGTCCCTCCAAGCATCTCCCCGCCCCTTCCCCGAGCCTAGCCCATCCCCTCCGAGCCTATCTCCTCCCAGCCTAGCCCCTCCCCTCCGAGCCTGTCCCCTCCCCTCCCATCATAGCCCCTCCCTTCCCAGCTTAGCCTCTCCCTTCCCATCATAGCCCCTCCCCTCCCATCATAGCCCCTCCCTTCCCAGCTTAGCCTCTCCCTTCCCAGCCTAGCCCCCTTTTGTCCTCAGACACTAAATGTACTTCCTGTGTGACTGGCTGTGGCTGTGCAGCCAGCGATTCTGTTTGCAGCAAACTTCCTACATTGCTTTGTTTTGTCAGGAAGTTAGAAATGTAGAGTAAAGCCTCTCCTGCATTGTACCCAGTGTCCGCCTGGGTTGTATACAGCGTTTACCACCGTTCTAAGCCATCAATGCAGCCAGGACCTGGTCCCACATTTTTCAACCACACATTTCTGTCTGTCGGAGAACGAAACAGTCTGGACTAGCAAATATAGGATGCATCCCAAATGGCACTCTATTCCCTACATATACACTGAGTGTACAAAGCATTGAAATCACAAGAGGGACATGAATGAAGCAATGGCCACCACAGCCATTACCACCTCACATGGTGGATGAGGGTAATTCCATCCCTTCTGAAAGTGAGGGAGGGTTTTGTTTTCAGAATAAAGTCCTGAAGAAAGTCAGTGTTGGTTCACTGGTTCTCATGTTACTCAGGTGAATGGACCTTACATGAGGACAGGTTAAGGGCTTTTCCTCTGCATTCAGCCCCAGTGGAGGAGGGGGGCACAATGAATGCTATTGTACAGGAGGCAACTCATCTGTCTGGGACCAGAGTCGAGCACAGCCCAGTCCCACATTCACTGGAAGGCCTTGTCATGTCATTGTGTGTGAACCTAGCGCCACTGTGTGTGTGAACCTAGCGCCACTGTGTGTGTGAACCTAGCGCCACTGTGTGTGTGAACCTAGCGCCACTGTGTGTGTGAACCTAGCGCCACTGTGTGTGTGAACCTAGCGCCACTGTGTGTGTGAACCTAGCGCCACTGTGTGAACCTAGCGCCACTGTGTGTGTGTGAACCTAGCGCCACTGTGTGTGTGTGAACCTAGCGCCACTGTGTGTGTGTGTGAACCTAGCGCCACTGTGTGTGTGTGTGTGAACCTAGCGCCACTGTGTGTGTGTGTGAACCTAGCGCCACTGTGTGTGTGTGAACCTAGCGCCACTGTGTGTGTGTGTGAACCTAGCGCCACTGTGTGTGTGTGAACCTAGCGCCACTGTGTGTGTGTGTGAACCTAGCGCCACTGTGTGTGTGTGTGTGAACCTAGCGCCACTGTGTGTGTGTGTGAACCTAGCGCCACTGTGTGTGTGTGAACCTAGCGCCACTGTGTGTGTGTGTGAACCTAGCGCCACTGTGTGTGTGTGAACCTAGCGCCACTGTGTGTGTGTGTGAACCTAGCGACACTGTGTGTGTGTGTGAACCTAGCGCCACTGTGTGTGTGTGTGAACCTAGCGCCACTGTGTGTGTGAACCTAGCGCCACTGTGTGTGTGTGTGAACCTAGCATCACTGTGTGTGTGAACCTAGCGCCACTGTGTGTGTGTGTGAACCTAGCGCCACTGTGTGTGTGTGTGAACCTAGCGCCAGAGTGTGTGTGTGTGTGTGAACCTAGCGCCACTGTGTGTGTGTGTGTGAACCTAGCGCCACTGTGTGTGTGTGTGTGAACCTAGCGCCACTGTGTGTGTGTGTGTGAACCTAGCGCCAGAGTGTGTGTGTGTGAACCTAGCGCCACTGTGTGTGTGTGTGAACCTAGCGCCACTGTGTGTGTGTGTGTGAACCTAGCGCCACTGTGTGTGTGTGTGAACCTAGCGCCAGAGTGTGTGTGTGTGTGAACCTAGCGCCACTGTGTGTGTGTGTGAACCTAGCGCCACTGTGTGTGTGTGTGAACCTAGCGCCACTGTGTGTGTGTGTGATAGGGTGTGTAACCTAGCGCCACTGTGTGTGTGTGTGAACCTAGCGCCACTGTGTGTGTGTGAACCTAGCGCCACTGTGTGTGTGTGTGAACCTAGCGCCACTGTGTGTGTGTGTGAACCTAGCGCCACTGTGTGTGTGTGTGTGAACCTAGCGCCACTGTGTGTGTGTGTGTGAACCTAGCGCCACTGTGTGTGTGTGTGAACCTAGCGCCACTGTGTGTGTGTGTGTGAACCTAGCGCCACTGTGTGTGTGTGTGAACCTAGCGCCACTGTGTGTGTGTGTGAACCTAGCGCCACTGTGTGTGTGTGTGAACCTAGCGCCACTGTGTGTGTGTGTGAACCTAGCGCCACTGTGTGTGTGAACCTAGCGCCACTGTGTGTGTGTGAACCTAGCGCCACTGTGTGTGTGTGTGAACCTAGCGCCACTGTGTGTGTGTGTGAACCTAGCGCCAGTGTGTGTCGTGTGTGTGTGTGAACCTAGCGCCACTGTGTGTGTGTGTGTGAACCTAGCGCCACTGTGTGTGTGTGTGTGAACCTAGCGCCACTGTGTGTGTGTGTGTGAACCTAGCGCCAGAGTGTGTGTGTGTGAACCTAGCGCCACTGTGTGTGTGTGTGAACCTAGCGCCACTGTGTGTGTGTGTGTGAACCTAGCGCCACTGTGTGTGTGTGTGTGAACCTAGCGCCAGAGTGTGTGTGTGTGTGAACCTAGCGCCACTGTGTGTGTGTGTGAACCTAGCGCCAGAGTGTGTGTGTGTGTGAACCTAGCGCCACAGTGTGTGTGTGTGAACCTAGTGCCAGAGTGTGTGTGTGTGAACCTAGCGCCACAGTGTGTGTGTGTGAACCTAGCGCCACTGTGTGTGTGTGTGAACCTAGCGCCACAGTGTGTGTGTGTGAACCTAGCGCCACTGTGTGTGTGAACCTAGCGCCACTGTGTGTGTGTGTGAACCTAGCGCCACTGTGCGTGTGTGTTTCCCTCCTACGTCTGGTTGGTTACAGGATCCTCTGAGGTTTCCTGTCCACCAAGGTCTCAATGGGCTCTAGGTATTTAATGGAGCTGGGTTTTCAGTGGAGCCGGGTTTTCAGAGACTCTAGGTTTTCAGTGGAGCTGGGTTTTCAGTGGCTCTAGGTTTTCAGTGGAGCTAGGTTTTCAGTGGCTCTAGGTTTTCAGTGGCTCTAGGTTTTCAGTGGCTCTAGGTTTTCAGTGGCTCTAGGTTTTCAGTGGCTCTAGGTTTTCAGTGGAGCTGGGTTTTCAGTGGCTCTAGGTTTTCAGTGGAGCTGGGTTTTCAGTGGCTCTAGGTTTTCAGTGGAGCTGGGTTTTCAGTGGCTCTAGCTTTTCAGTGGAGCCGGGTTTTCAGTGGCTCTAGGTTTTCAGTGGCACTAGGTTTTCAGTGGCTCTAGGTTTTCAGTGGCTCTAGGTTTTCATTGGCGCTGGGTTTTCAGTGGCTCTAGGTTTTCAGTGGCTCTAGGTTTTCAGTGGCGCTAGGTTTTCAGTGGCTCTAGGTTTTCAGTGGCTCTAGGTTTTCAGTGGCGCTAGGTTTTCAGTGGTGCTAGGTTTTCAGTGGCTCTATGTTTTCAGCGGCTCTATATTTTCAGTGGAGCTGGGTTTTCAGTGGAGCTGGGTTTTCAGTGGAGCTGGGTTTTCAGTGGCTCTAGATTTTCAGTGGTTCTAGGTTTTCAGTGACTAGGTTTTCAGAGACTCTAGGTTTTCAGTGGAGCTGGGTTTTCAGTGGCTCTAGGTTTTCAGTGGAGCTGGGTTTGCAGTAGCTCTAGGTTTTCAGTGGCGCTAGGTTTTCAGTGGAGCTGGGTTTTCAGTGGCGCTAGCTTTTCAGTGGCGCTAGGTTTTCAGTGGAGCTGGGTTTTCAGTAGCTCTAGGTTTTCAGTGGCTCTAGGTTTTCAGTGGTGCTAGGTTTTCAGTGGCTCTAGGTTTTCAGTGGTTCTAGGTTTTCAGTGGCGCTAGGTTTTCAATGGCGCTATGTTTTCAGTGGCTCTAGGTTTTCAGTGGCTCTAGGTTTTCAGTGGTTCTAGGTTTTCAGTGGCGCTAGGTTTGCAGTGGTGCTAGGTTTTTAGTGGCTCTATGTTTTCAGCGGCTCTATGTTTTCAGTGGAGCTGGGTTTTCAGTGGAGCTGGGTTTTCAGTGGAGCTGGGTTTTCAGTGGCTCTAGATTTTCAGTGGTTCTAGGTTTTCAGTGACTAGGTTTTCAGAGACTCTAGGTTTTCAGTGGAGCTGGGTTTTCAGTGGAGCTGGGATTTCAGTGGCTTTAGGTTTTCAGTGGCTCTAGGTTTTCAGTGGTGCTAGGTTTTCAGTGGCTCTAGGTTTTCAGTGGAGCTGGGTTTTCAGTGGCGCTAGGTTTTCAATGGCGCTATGTTTTCAGTGGCTCTAGGTTTTCAGTGGCTCTAGGTTTTCAGTGGTTCTAGGTTTTCAGTGGCGCTAGGTTTGCAGTGGTGCTAGGTTTTTAGTGGCTCTATGTTTTCAGCGGCTCTATGTTTTCAGTGGAGCTGGGTTTTCAGTGGAGCTGGGTTTTCAGTGGAGCTGGGTTTTCAGTGGCTCTAGATTTTCAGTGGTTCTAGGTTTTCAGTGACTAGGTTTTCAGAGACTCTAGGTTTTCAGTGGAGCTGGGTTTTCAGTGGAGCTGGGATTTCAGTGGCTTTAGGTTTTCAGTGGCTCTAGGTTTTCAGTGGTGCTAGGTTTTCAGTGGCTCTAGGTTTTCAGTGTGGAAAAATGGGCTTCAGCTTGCTACTGTTGTATTGCTCAGCCATGAGGTTATGGCAGGCAGAAATCCCTCATTGTGGGGTAGTTGTACTAAATACAGTTATGGGTTCTGGAAGGATATGTTTCATGGGGCCGTATTTATAATCTATAGGGCCAAGAGATTTTCCTTTTCAGGGCACATGGTCATGGTCTTATCTTACCAATCAGGGAAAACCTACCATCCCTGGGCGGAACTGCTGAGTCTGTGTCATTTCACAGGGTTTAAGGGACTATTCAGGATTATGGTAATGAGGAAGTTAGAGGTAGTTGCGCTAACTAGCGTTAGCAGATACACATAGACTTCCAGCCATTGCGCTAATGCTAGTTAGCATTGGCTCACAAAATGACCTCAAACTTCATTCGAACTGAACATAGAAATATACAAATGGTATCCACCAGTTCATCTGACTCTGGAGAAGTAGATAAAGGGCCTCGTTGCCAACATCCCAAAGTATCCCTTTAAATCAACTCACACACTTTCTACATTTCAATACCCGGAAGAGGCAGTGCTAAATAAAACAGAATGATTCCCTGGATGACACTTTCACAAACCAACTCTTCTGCACTGCCCTGCACAGAACAACAGAACAGTGTGTGTGTCCAACACCACGTCTGAGCTGTTCCAGGGATGGGCCATACCTGTCACATAACATGCCAAAGAGCATATAGACACACAAAACCCCCTCCCCCTCCACCACCCCAAAAATCAGCACATGAGAACTACAAGCTGTCTCCTCATATCAACAGTGAGTCCAAACAAACACAGGCCTGTAACCCTCTGTCAGATCCCTATTACTGCAGGTCATAATTCCCCAGTGAAACCGCAACATTAAACCTGTCTGGAAACAAACACAGGCCTGTAACCCTCTGTCAGATCCCTATTACTGCAGGTCATAATTCCCCAGTGAAACCGCAACATTAAACCTGTCTGGAAACAAACACAGGCCTGTAACCCTCTGTCAGATCCCTATTACTGCAGGTCATAATTCCCCAGTGAAACCGCAACATTAAACCTGTCTGGAAACAAACACAGGCCTGTAACCCTCTGTCAGATCCCTATTACTGCAGGTCATAATTCCCCAGTGAAACCGCAACATTAAACCTGTCTGGAAACAAACACAGGCCTGTAACCCTCTGTCAGATCCCTATTACTGCAGGTCATAATTCCCCAGTGAAACCGCAACATTAAACCTGTCTGGAAACAAACACAGGCCTGTAACTCTCTGTCAGATCCCTATTACTGCAGGTCATAATTCCCCAGTGAAACCGCAACATTAAACCTGTCTGGAAACAAACACAGGCCTGTAACCCTCTGTCAGATCCCTATTACTGCAGGTCATAATTCCCCAGTGAAACCGCAACATTAAACCTGTCTGGAAACAAACACAGGCCTGTAACCCGCTGTCAGATCCCTATTACTGCAGGTCATAATTCCCCAGTGAAACCGCAACTTTAAACCTGTCTGGAAACAAACACAGGCCTGTAACCCTCTGTCAGATCCCTATTACTGCAGGTCATAATTCCCCAGTGAAATCGCAACATTAAACCTGTCTGGAAACAAACACAGGCCTGTAACCCTCTGTCAGATCCCTATTACTGCAGGTCATAATTCCCCAGTGAAACCGCAACATTAAACCTGTCTGGAAACAAACACAGGCCTGTAACCCTCTGTCAGATCCCTATTACTGCAGGTCATAATTCCCCAGTGAAACCGCAACATTAAACCTGTCTGGAAACAAACACAGGCCTGTAACCCTCTGTCAGATCCCTATTACTGCAGGTCATAATTCCCCAGTGAAACCGCAACATTAAACCTGTCTGGAAACAAACACAGGCCTGTAACCCTCTGTCAGATCCCTATTACTGCAGGTCATAATTCCCCAGTGAAACCGCAACATTAAACCTGTCTGGAAACAAACACAGGCCTGTAACCCTCTGTCAGATCCCTATTACTGCAGGTCATAATTCCCCAGTGAAACGGCAACATTAAACCTGTCTGGAAACAAACACAGGCCTGTAACCCTCTGTCAGATCCCTATTACTGCAGGTCATAATTCCCCAGTGAAACCGCAACATTAAACCTGTCTGGAAACAAACACAGGCCTGTAACCCTCTGTCAGATCCCTATTACTGCAGGTCATAATTCCCCAGTGAAACCGCAACATTAAACCTGTCTGGAAACAAACACAGGCCTGTAACCCTCTGTCAGATCCCTATTACTGCAGGTCATAATTCCCCAGTGAAACCGCAACATTAAAACTGTCTGGAAACAAACACAGGCCTGTAACCCTCTGTCAGATCCCTATTACTGCAGGTCATAATTCCCCAGTGAAACCGCAACATTAAACCTGTCTGGAAACAAACACAGGCCTGTAACCCGCTGTCAGATCCCTATTACTGCAGGTCATAATTCCCCAGTGAAACCGCAACATTAAACCTGTCTGGAAACAAACACAGGCCTGTAACCCTCTGTCAGATCCCTATTACTGCAGGTCATAATTCCCCAGTGAAACGGCAACATTAAACCTGTCTTGAAACAAACACAGGCCTGTAACCCTCTGTCAGATCCCTATTACTGCAGGTCATAATTCCCCAGTGAAACCGCAACATTAAACCTGTCTGGAAACAAACACAGGCCTGTAACCCTCTGTCAGATCCCTATTACTGCAGGTCATAATTCCCCAGTGAAACCGCAACATTAAACCTGTCTGGAAACAAACACAGGCCTGTAACCCTCTGTCAGATCCCTATTACTGCAGGTCATAATTCCCCAGTGAAACGGCAACATTAAACCTGTCTGGAAACAAACACAGGCCTGTAACCCTCTGTCAGATCCCTATTACTGCAGGTCATAATTCCCCAGTGAAACCGCAACATTAAACCTGTCTGGAAACAAACACAGGCCTGTAACCCTCTGTCAGATCCCTATTACTGCAGGTCATAATTCCCCAGTGAAACCACAACATTAAACCTGTCTTGAAACAAACACAGGCCTGTAACCCTCTGTCAGATCCCTATTACTGCAGGTCATAATTCCCCAGTGAAACCTCAACATTAAACCTGTCTGGAAACAAACACAGGCCTGTAACCCTCTGTCAGATCCCTATTACTGCAGGTCATAATTCCCCAGTGAAACCGCAACATTAAACCTGTCTGGAAACAAACACAGGCCTGTAACCCTCTGTCAGATCCCTATTACTGCAGGTCATAATTCCCCAGTGAAACCACAACATTAAACCTGTCTGGAAACAAACACAGGCCTGTAACCCTCTGTCAGATCCCTATTACTGCAGGTCATAATTCCCCAGTGAAACCACAACATTAAACCTGTCTGGAAACAAAGCATGTTTTCAAGCCCGGAGGCCACCTCATTTGATACAGTGAGAGAGAGCTGATGTTATGATTCAATGTCTATTGGACCCAGTGCCAGGGAAAGTGTTTGTCCAAACTGAAGACGACGCTTGAGTTGAGAAATCTAATCACCAACGCACCCTCACCAAACATAGCTGTCTTGTTTAGACTTTTACTGCCTTTGTTGATGTTACATTCTTAAACCAACATGCAAACTGGTAGAAAATATGTCTTTCAAAGGAAAACTGGTAGAAAATATGTCTTTCAAAGGAAAAACTGGTTGAAAATATGTCTTTTCAAAGGAAAAACTGGTTGAAATTATGTCTTTTCAAAGGAAAAACTGGTTGAAATGATGTCTTTTCAAAGGAAAAACTGGTAGAAAATATGTCTTTTCAAAGGAAAAACTGGTTGAAATTATGTCTTTTCAAAGGAAAAACTGGTTGAAATGATGTCTTTTCAAAGGAAAAACTGGTTGAAAATATGTCTTTTCAAAGGAAAAACTGGTTGAAATGATGTCTTTTCAAAGGAAAAACTGGTAGAAAATATGTCTTTTCAAAGGAAAAACTGGTTGGAATGATGTCTTTTCAACCAGAAAAACTGGTTGAAATGCTAATTTAATTTCAACCAGTTTTACCACTGAATGGACTTTTACCTTTGACAAAGGTCTAGCTCCAACCCACTGAGCTATCACTATACCTGACCTCACTCCTATTTCAATCAATACATATAAATAGCCCAAGCAGGAGTCAAACCCATAACCTTGGTCTATGCAGCCCATGTGGGATCATTATATACCAGACTCCAGGAGTCAAACCCATAACCTTGGTCTATACAGCCCATGTGGGATCATTATATACCAGACTCCAGGAGTCAAACCCATAACCTTGGTCTATACAGCCCATGTGGGATCATTATATACCAGACTCCAGGAGTCAAACCCATAACCTTGGTCTATACAGCCCATGTGGGATCATTATATACCAGACTCCAGGAGTCAAACCCATAACCTTGGTCTATACAGCCCATGTGGGATCATTATATACCAGACTCCAGGAGTCAAACCCATAACCTTGGTCTATACAGCCATGTGGGATCATTATATACCAGTCACATGTTATACTAATCAAGGGGGGCGCCAACCCCCCGCCAACCCCCCTTATACTAATCAGTCACATGTTATTCTAATCAGTCACATGTTATACTAATCAGTCACATGTTATTCTAATCAGTCACATGTTATTCCAATCAGTCACATGTTATTCTAATCAGTCACATGTTATTCTAATCAGTCACATGTTATACTAATCAGTCACATATTATTCTAATCAGTCACATGTTATACTAATCAGTCACATGTTATTCTAATCAGTCACATGTTATTCTAATCAGTCACATGTTATTCTAATCAGTCACATGTTATACTAATCAGTCACATGTTATTCTAATCAGTCACATATTATTCCAATCAGTCACATGTTATACTAATCAGTCACATGTTATTCTAATCAGCCACATATTATTCTAATCAGTCACATGTTATTCTAATCAGTCACATGTTATACTAATCAGTCACATGTTATACTAATCAGTCAAATGTTATACTAATCAGTCACATGTTATTCTAATCAGTCACATGTTATTCTAATCAGTCACATGTTATTCTAATCAGTCACATGTTATACCAATCAGGTTTTTCTACCTGTCTCGTCTCTAACACTGCTCCTCCTGTCTGAGCTGGAGAAGGCAGCCTCCAGGTCCAGCCTTCCGAAGCGCAGGGCGTATCCGTTCATCAGCTTCTTTGGTGAGAGGACTCCACTGCTGGCCGAGCCCCCGGAGGAGGAGCGCGCCCGGTGCCCTTTGACCTGGGCCGCCTTGTTAGTCCTCTCTAGAGACTTGGAGCGCCTCTCAGCCCGGGTCTCCAGGGCCCCAGCGTTCCTCAGACCCCTCTGGAGGTACAAGAGAGGTGTGCTGGGAGAGAGTCGGGGGGAGACGGGGTCCCCACTCAGCCATGCCCTGGTCCCCCCTAGCCTGACCCCACGGGGCCCTTGCTCTCTCTGGGTGGTGGGGGTGGAGGGGCTGCTACCAGGGGTCGAAGCTGGAGATGAGGCATCCTCTCTGGGGCTGAGTGTGCTGAGACCTGGGCATGCAGGACTGTGCTCTGGTCCTTCCTCCAGGATGGACTCAGAGCTAGAGCCCAGGTTCATGGGGTTCTGCAGGGCCTCCATGTAGGACTTACGGAACAGTCTCCGGGTCTCGAAGGACACAGAGTCCCTGGCGTGGCGGGGGCGGCGAGGGTTGGGGTTACTGAGGTCGGTGCTGAACGACAGGGTCCTGGTCCTCTCTCTGCTCCCACCCTGGCCCTCCTCCCCCTCCCACTGGCCCTTCCCCGGACCACCACCACCCTCCCCAGCCAGCCTCTCTGTCTGTGGGCTGCAGGAGTGAGAGTCAGGAGCTGCTCTCAGGCTGTGGTTCTGGTTGTGGTTCTCCATCCGGTGAAGTCCTGGGTTGGGATCCTGTTGGGACCTGCTACTAGTGCTGCTGGGGTCCATTACATGGACCCGCCTGCTCAGGATAGCAGGCTCTGAGAAGGTAGAGTCTGCCCCCTGGGAGTGTAGTGATTCGTGGGAGCTGCGATGGGAGTCCAGGGTCCCCGTGGATCCACTGGTACTGCAGGCGCTGAGCTGGCCACGGAAGCCCGTGCTGTCGCCCCGTGTCTGCATGATGGCGTCTGCCGTGCTGCTGACGAACAGAGGATTCACCACGTTCTTCCACGGCGTCCGGTACACGACGGTGCCGGTGGTGAGCAACCAGTTCTGCAGTGGATGGAGGTTGCGCTCGCGCGTCACATTCTGCAGGAAGTCAGCGGTGAAGACGCTGCCGTACATGCTCTCCGGGACGGGGATCTCTGCGATGGCCTGGCCACTGGCCGACAGACATTTTATGACCAGCTTGGCAGCCTTGCGGCCCAGAGGGACCACCTGCAGGTAGAAGTCTCCCTGCTTCAGACGGACCTTATGGAGCGGGGCGAGCTGCAAGACCACCTTTTCGTTGATGCAGAAGGGCCAACCCTCATGATAGAACAGCCGGCCGTGGAAACGCACCTGTAGAGGAAGACAATACTTTATTAACCCATACCAGACTGAAATGTGTCTTCTGCCGTATCCAACCCCTCTGATATACACACTTCACAGATGTAAGCTCTTAATTTGTCACAGCAAAAGAATCCTGCAGCAACAGGATTTGAACATTTAGTCCATAATGTTGCTTGATCAATGATTAGGCTATTAGCTGGCCAAAAGTAAGTTACATGAAAAGTGCAATACTGTTAATATAACCATGTGTTAGTGTGGGTTTTTCAGTAAATTTAGGTAAATCAGGAAAATTATCAGCAACAAAAGAGTGATCAAATGATGACCCTACATCTGTAGATTAGAGAGACTGGGGCAGTGTGAAACCACACTGCAGCACCAGGTATAGAGAGATGGACAACAGATTAGAGAGACTGGAGCAGTGTGAAACCACACTGCAGCACCAGGTATAGAGAGATGGACAACAGATTAGAGAGACTGGAGCAGTGTGAAACCACACTGCAGCACCAGGTATAGAGAGATGGACAACAGATTAGAGAGACTGGAGCAGTGTGAAACCACACTGCAGCACCAGGTATAGAGAGATGGACAACAGATTAGAGAGACTGGAGCAGTGTGAAACCACACTGCAGCACCAGGTATAGAGAGATGGACAACAGATTAGAGAGACTGGAGCAGTGTGAAACCACACTGCAGCACCAGGTATAGAGAGATGGACAACAGATTAGAGAGACTGGAGCAGTGTGAAACCACACTGCAGCACCAGGTATAGAGAGATGGACAACACAAAAAACAGACAGTCACTCACCACAGCAAAATATCCTCAGTGTTATACAGTATCACTGACGAGTTTTAGAGGCTCTTACAGGTATAATGTAAAGAGTGTATAGAAGTTAATTTGGAAAGTATTCCGACCCCTTGACCTTTTCAACATTTTGTTAGGTTACAGCCTTATTCTAAAAATGATAGCATTTTTTTCTCATCAATCTACACACATTACTCCATAATGACAAAGCAAAAACTGTTTTTAGAAATTTTTGCAACCAAAAGCCCCCCGGAAATATCACATTTACATAAGTATTCAGACCCTTTACTCAGCACTCTGTTGAAGCACCTTTGGCAGAAATTACAGTCTCGAGTCTTCTTGGGTATGACGCTACAAGCTTGGTACACCTGTATTTGGGGAGTTTCTCTCATTCTTCTCTGCAGATCCCCTCAAGCTCTGTCAGGTTGGATGGGGAGCGTCGCTGTTTTCCGGTCTCTCCAGAGATGTTTGATCGGGATCAAGTCCGAGCTCTGGCTGGGCCACTCAAGGACATTCAGAGACTTGTCCCGAATCCACTCCTGCGTTGTCTTGGCTGAATGCTTAGGGTCATTGTCCAGTTGGAAGGTGAATCTTCGCCCCAGTCTCAGGTCATGAGCGCTCTGGAGCAGGTTTTCAACAAGGATCTCTCTGTACTTGGCTCCGCTCATCTTTCCCTCGATCCTGACTAGTCTCCCAGTCCCTGCCACTGAAAAACATCCCCACAGCCTGATGCTGCCACCACCATGCTTCACCGTAGGGATGGTGACAGGTTTCCTCCAGACGTGACGCTTGGTATTCAGGCCAAAGGATTCAATCTTTAGGTGCCTTTGGCAAATTCCAAGCGGGCTGTCATCTGCCTTTTACTGAGGAGTGGCTTCCGTCTGGCCACTCTACCATAAAGGCTTGATTGGTGGAGTGCTGCAGAGAGGGTTGTCGTTCTGGAAGGTTCTCCCATCTCCACAGAGGAACTCTGGAGCTGTGCTCTGTCAACTGTGGGACCTTATGTCATCTATAAAATAGCCTCCAACACTCTACTCAACAAATTGGATGCAGTCTATCACAGTGCCATCCGTTTTGTCACCAAAGCCCCATACACTACCCACCACTGCGACTTGTACACTCTAGTTGGTTGGCCCTCGCTTCATACTCGTCGCCAAACCCACTGACTACAGGTTATCTACAAATCTCTGCTAGGTAAAGCCCCGCCTTATCTCAGCTCACTGGTCACCATAGCAGCACCCACTCGTAGCATGCGCTCCAGCAGGTATATCTCACTGGTCACCCCCAAAGCCAATTCCTCCTTTGGTCGCCTTTCCTTCCAGTTCTCTGCTGCCAATGACAGGAACGAACTGCAAAAATCACTGAAGCTGGAGACTCATATCTCCCTCACTAGCTTTAAGCACCAGCTGTCAGAGCAGCTCACAGATCACTGCACCTGTACATAGCCCATCTGTAAACAGCCCATCTATCTACCTCATCCCCATACTGTATTTATTTATTTATCTTGCTCCTTTGCACCCCATTATTTCTACTTGCACATTCATCTTCTGCACATCTACCATTCCAGTGTTTAATTGCTATATTGTAATTACTTCACCACCATGACCTATTTATTGCCTTAACTCCCTTATCTTACCTCATTTGCACTCACTGTATATAGACTTTTTGTTTTCTACTGTATTATTGACTGTATGTTTGTTTTACTCCATGTGTAACTCTGTGTTGTTGTATGTGTCGAATTGCTACGCTTTATCTTGGCCAGGTCGCAGTTGTAAATGAGAACTTGTTCTCAACTTGTCTACCTGGTTAAATAAAGACGATTTAAAAAAAAACATACACTTCACAGATGTAAGCTCTTAATTTGTCTCAGCGACAGGATTTGAACATTTCGTGTTTATTATTTTTTATAAATTAGCAAAAATGTATCAAAACCTGTTTTTGGCTTTGTCATTAAGGTATTGCTTGTAGATTGATGAGGATTTTTTTTTAATCAAGTTTAGAATAAGGCTGTAACGTAACCGAATGTGGAGAAAGTCAAGAGGTCTGAATACTTTCTGAATGCTCTGTAAATGGCTCAAACATACATTCCACTTTGATAGAGAGGCACCCTCTTTTCATAGCACTTGAGTGAATCATCGTTCTCTTTTCAACGTCATTCCAATGAGCTGATTCCTCAGAATCCTGGAGGCTAGCGAAACCTGCCCGTTCAGGCCCGGTTACTAAGCAACCACAACCCAAACTCTAAACTATGACACTGTCGTACAAAGAGCTCTTAACAGTAGAGAAACAGTACTCAGGGCTTGTGTCCCAAATGGCACTATATCGTACAGTGGACTACTTTTGACCAGAGCCTTATGGTCAAAAGTAGTTCACTAAATAGGGAGTAGTGTGGCATTTTTTGTCTATTTCCCATTGACTTAACTGCTGTAAAAGTGAAGGAAAAGCATTGAAAAAGCCAGCGTTGCCTGCCGACTGATCATACTGCTGTTGACACAAAGCCTCTCGCACACGGGGAGTTTTTCTCAGCGGCTAGCCAGGCTTAGATAGCGAGGTAAAACTAACACTGTGTGGTTATCAGGCTATCCATCACAGTGTAATCACAGCAGATGAATACAGAGGAATAGGCTGTGTGGCTATCAGGCTATCCATCACAGTGTAATCACAGCAGATGAATACAGAGGAATAGGCTGTGTGGTTATCAGGCTATCCATCACAGTGTAATCACAGCAGATGAATACAGAGGAATAGGCTGTGTGGTTATCAGGCTATCCATCACAGTGTGATCACAGCAGATGAATACAGAGGAATAGGCTGTGTGGTTATCAGGCTATCCATCACAGTGTGATCACAGCAGATGAATACAGAGGAATAGGCTGTGTGGCTATCAGGCTATCCATCACAGTGTAATCACAGCAGATGAATACAGAGGAATAGGCTGTGTGGTTATCAGGCTATCCATCACAGTGTGATCACAGCAGATGAATACAGAGGAATAGGCTGTGTGGCTATCAGGCTATCCATCACAGTGTGATCACAGCAGATGAATACAGAGGAATAGGCTGTGTGGTTATCAGGCTATCCATCACAGTGTAATCACAGCAGATGAATACAGAGGAATAGGCTGTGTGGCTATCAGGCTATCCATCACAGTGTGATCACAGCAGATGAATACAGAGGAATAGGCTGTGTGGCTATCAGGCTATCCATCACAGTGTAATCACAGCAGATGAATACAGAGGAATAGGCTGTGTGGTTATCAGGCTATCCATCACAGTGTAATCACAGCAGATGAATACAGAGGAATAGGCTGTGTGGTTATCAGGCTATCCATCACAGTGTAATCACAGCAGATGAATACAGAGGAATAGGCTGTGTGGTTATCAGGCTATCCATCACAGTGTAATCACAGCAGATGAATACAGAGGAATAGGCTGTGTGGTTATCAGGCTATCCATCACAGTGTAATCACAGCAGATGAATACAGAGGAATAGGCTGTGTGGCTATCAGGCTATCCATCACAGTGTAATCACAGCAGATGAATACAGAGGAATAATAGGCTGTGTGGTTATCAGGCTATCCATCACAGTGTGATCACAGCAGATGAATACAGAGGAATAGGCTGTGTGGTTATCAGGCTATCCATCACAGTGTAATCACAGCAGATGAATACCGAGGAATAGGCTGTGTGGTTATCAGGCTATCCATCACAGTGTGATCACAGCAGATGAATACAGAGGAATAGGCTGTGTGGCTATCAGGCTATCCATCACAGTGTAATCACAGCAGATGAATACAGAGGAATAGGCTGTGTGGCTATCAGGCTATCCATCACAGTGTAATCACAGCAGATGAATACAGAGGAATAGGCTGTGTGGTTATCAGGCTATCCATCACAGTGTAATCACAGCAGATGAATACAGAGGAATAGGCTGTGTGGCTATCAGGCTATCCATCACAGTGTAATCACAGCAGATGAATACAGAGGAATAGGCTGTGTGGCTATCAGGCTATCCATCACAGTGTAATCACAGCAGATGAATACAGAGGAATAGGCTGTGTGGTTATCAGGCTATCCATCACAGTGTAATCACAGCAGATGAATACAGAGGAATAGGCTGTGTGGTTATCAGGCTATCCATCACAGTGTGATCACAGCAGATGAATACAGAGGAATAATAGGCTGTGTGGTTATCAGGCTATCCATCACAGTGTAATCACAGCAGATGAATACAGAGGAATAGGCTGTGTGGTTATCAGGCTATCCATCACAGTGTGATCACAGCAGATGAATACAGAGGAATGGGCTGTGTGGTTATCAGGCTATCCATCACAGTGTGATCACAGCAGATGAATACAGAGGAATAATAGGCTGTGTGGTTATCAGGCTATCCATCACAGTGTAATCACAGCAGATGAATACAGAGGAATAGGCTGTGTGGCTATCAGGCTATCCATCACAGTGTAATCACAGCAGATGAATACAGAGGAATAGGCTGTGTGGCTATCAGGCTATCCATCACAGTGTAATCACAGCAGATGAATACAGAGGAATAATAGGCTGTGTGGCTATCAGGCTATCCATCACAGTGTAATCACAGCAGATGAATACAGAGGAATAGGCTGTGTGGTTATCAGGCTATCCATCACAGTGTAATCACAGCAGATGAATACAGAGGAATAGGCTGTGTGGCTATCAGGCTATCCATCACAGTGTAATCACAGCAGATGAATACAGAGGAATAGGCTGTGTGGCTATCAGGCTATTCATCACAGTGTAATCACAGCAGATGAATACAGAGGAATAGGCTGTGTGGCTATCAGGCTATCCATCACAGTGTGATCACAGCAGATGAATACAGAGGAATAATAGGCTGTGTGGTTATCAGGCTATCCATCACAGTGTGATCACAGCAGATGAATACAGAGGAATAATAGGCTGTGTGGTTATCAGGCTATCCATCACAGTGTGATCACAGCAGATGAATACAGAGGAATAATAGGCTGTGTGGTTATCAGGCTATCCATCACAGTGTGATCACAGCAGATGAGTACAGAGGAATAGGCTGTGTGGTTATCAGGCTATCCATCACAGTGTGATCACAGCAGATGAGTACAGAGGAATAGGCTGTGTGGTTATCAGGCTATCCATCACAGTGTGATCACAGCAGATGAATACAGAGGAATAGGCTGTGTGGCTATCAGGCTATCCATCACAGTGTGATCACAGCAGATGAGTACAGAGGAATAGGCTGTGTGGCTATCAGGCTATCCATCACAGTGTAATCACAGCAGATGAATACAGAGGAATAGGCTGTGTGGCTATCAGGCTATCCATCACAGTGTAATCACAGCAGATGAATACAGAGGAATAGGCTGTGTGGCTATCAGGCTATCCATCACAGTGTGATCACAGCAGATGAATACAGAGGAATAGGGTTTCAGGGCCTTTGGTCATGGAGACATGGAGCCCTCTCTAACCCACAGCAATTAAAGCTGCTGGGAGAGCCAGGATTAGATTACAACCTGGACCCCTGAGCCCAGGGATGGTAGCTAGGCTCTCAGGCAGACCACAGTTTCCTCTCTGTTTCGGTCTCTATTCAGAGCAGGAGGGCCGGGTGTGTGTCCCAAATTGCATCCTATTCCCCATATAGTACACTACTTTTGACCTGGTAGTGCATTATATAGGCAATAAGGTGCGATTTGTGGCTCAACCTCTAACTCATTCCAGAGTTTTCTCTCTGTTTCTGTGTGTATGGCTCCAGAGCAGAATGGCTGCATGGCTTTCTGTCTGATTTCTATGAACAATGATCCATTCTGTCTCACTCTGTTGTTCCCCCTCACCCTCTCAGCAGAGATATTTCACACTCATCTCTCTCTCTCTCTCTCTCTCTCTCTCTCTTTCTCTCTATTTTCACATTCTCTCTCTCTCTCTCTCTCACTCTCTTTCTCTCTATTTTCACATTCTCTCTCTCTTTCTCTCTATTTTCACATTTTCTCTCTCTCTCTCCATTCTCTCTCCTGTCTTGTTTGATGTCTGTCATCACTGTGTTGTAATGGTGTCTATAATGGTGTGTATTAGTGTTCTGTGTTGTAATGGTGTCTATAATGGTGTGTATTAGTGTTCTGTGTTGTAATGATGTCTATAATGGTGTGTATTAGTGTTCTGTGTTGTAATGATGTCTATAATGGTGTGTATTAGTGTTCTGTGTTGTAATGGTGTCTATAATGGTGTGTATTAGTGTTCTGTGTTGTAATGATGTCTATAATGGTGTGTATTAGTGTTCTGTGTTGTAATGGTGTCTATAATGGTGTGTATTAGTGTTCTGTGTTGTAATGGTGTCTATAATGGTGTGTATTAGTGTTCTGTGTTGTAATGATGTTTATAATGGTGTGTATTAGTGTTCTGTGTTGTAATGATGTTTATAATGGTGTGTATTAGTGTTCTGTGTTGTAATGGTGTCTATAATGGTGTGTATTAGTGTTCTGTGTTGTAATGATGTCTATAATGGTGTGTATTAGTGTTCTGTGTTGTAATGGTGTCTATAATGGTGTGTATTAGTGTTCTGTGTTGTAATGGTGTCTATAATGGTGTGTATTAGTGTTCTGTGTTGTAATGGTGTCTATAATGGTGTGTATTAGTGTTCTGTGTTGTAATGGTGTCTATAATGGTGTGTATTAGTGTTCTGTGTTGTAATGGTGTCTATAATGGTGTGTATTAGTGTTCTGTGTTGTAATGATGTCTATAATGGTGTGTATTAGTGTTCTGTGTTGTAATGGTGTCTATAATGGTGTGTATTAGTGTTCTGTGTTGTAATGATGTCTATAATGGTGTGTATTAGTGTTCTGTGTTGTAATGGTGTCTATAATGGTGTGTATTAGTGTTCTGTGTTGTAATGATGTCTATAATGGTGTGTATTAGTGTTCTGTGTTGTAATGATGTCTATAATGGTGTGTATTAGTGTTCTGTGTTGTAATGGTGTCTATAATGGTGTGTATTAGTGTTCTGTGTTGTAATGGTGTCTATAATGGTGTGTATTAGTGTTCTGTGTTGTAATGATGTCTATAATGGTGTGTATTAGTGTTCTGTGTTGTAATGGTGTCTATAATGGTGTGTATTAGTGTTCTGTGTTGTAATGATGTCTATAATGGTGTGTATTAGTGTTCTGTGTTGTAATGGTGTCTATAATGGTGTGTATTAGTGTTCTGTGTTGTAATGATGTCTATAATGGTGTGTATTAGTGTTCTGTGTTGTAATGGTGTCTATAATGGTGTGTATTAGTGTTCTGTGTTGTAATGGTGTCTATAATGGTGTGTATTAGTGTTCTGTGTTGTAATGGTGTCTATAATGGTGTGTATTAGTGTTCTGTGTTGTAATGATGTCTATAATGGTGTGTATTAGTGTTCTGTGTTGTAATGGTGTCTATAATGGTGTGTATTAGTGTTCTGTGTTGTAATGGTGTCTATAAGGGTGTGTATTAGTGTTCTGTGTTGTAATGGTGTCTATAATGGTGTGTATTAGTGTTCTGTGTTGTAATGGTGTCTATAATGGTGTGTATTAGTGTTCTGTGTTGTAATGGTGTCTATAATGGTGTGTATTAGTGTTCTGTGTTGTAATGGTGTCTATAATGGTGTGTATTAGTGTTCTGTGTTGTAATGATGTCTATAATGGTGTGTATTAGTGTTCTGTGTTGTAATGATGTCTATAATGGTGTGTATTAGTGTTCTGTGTTGTAATGATGTTTATAATGGTGTGTATTAGTGTTCTGTGTTGTAATGATGTCTATAATGGTGTGTATTAGTGTTCTGTGTTGTAATGGTGTCTATAATGGTGTGTATTAGTGTTCTGTGTTGTAATGATGTCTATAATGGTGTGTATTAGTGTTTAGATCTGATTAAAATAGTAATAGTAACCATGATGGGAGTCTTTTGGCCAGACTTTATAGTCTCTGTCTGTCTGCTCCACTTTATAGTTGATCTTAAGGTTCAGTTTATTTCCTTCCTCTCTGTCTTTTCTCAGCCTTATAACCCCATGATGTCTCTTCAGTGAGACTAAAGCCAGGAGAGACCAAGGTTCACATAGAGCATCTCTCTCCACAGCTCCAATAGTTATACAGGAAAGGGAAGCTGCCTGTGTTACGTTTCCAAAGCATTCATATTCACTTCAAAACCTCCTGAACTCTGTTGCTCTGTGGAGTACTATCTCTCTCGGTCTCTCTTTCTCTTTTTCTCTCTCTCTCTCTCTCTCTCACTCCCTCTCTCTCTCTCTCTCTCTCTCTCTCTCTCCCTTCCTCCCTCCTTCCCTCTCGCCATCTCTCCCCTCCACTCACACAAGTCTCTTGTTGGATGCTCTGCAGGATCCTCTTGGCAGGAAGTAAGAAGTCGATGAGGCATCGGAGTCCGTCCCCACGGTACTGTCTCTCCACCACGCTGAACAGCTGCCACAGGACGGTGGACGCAGTGGCACTGAATGGAGGGTACAGCGCAGACAGGGTGCTCTGGATACAACTGTCCAGGGACTCAGAGTCCTGTAGGGGCAGAGGAGCGGAGGAGAGAGGTGGATTAGATACAGTCCTGTCTGGGGAGAGGAGAGGAGGAGAGAGGTGGATTAGATACAGTCCTGTCTGGGGAGAGGAGCGGAGGAGAGAGGTGGATTAGAGGGGGGAAGAGGGGGGAAAAGAAAGAGAGAGAGAAAGGGAAAGAGAGAGAGAGAGAGGGAGAAATAGAGAGAGTTTTTACTAATAGAGTTAGTTCACCTGTCCCCTTCATGATGTAATGATGAAGCTCATAGATCAGCCGTTGGTAATGAACATGTGCAGACATTGGCAGGTTTTATCTAAGCTACTGTACGTATGAAAAGTGTTCCTTGCTTGAGGCCAACATTCAGCATAAAGACTTCTTATATAACGTGTACACCCACAGCGCACACCCACAGTGCACACCCACAGTGAAAACACTTTGGCACAACACTGTGAGATATTGTCATCACTGACCTTATCATGACACAAACATCCAGACGCATATAATAAATCCCGCAATGCCCTCAGACGAACCATCAAACAGGCAAAGCATCAATACAGGACTAAGATGGAATCCTACTACACCGGCTCTGACGCTCGTCGGATGTAGCAGGGCTTGCAAACTATTACGGCATACAAAGGGAAACCCAGCCGCGAGCTGCCCAGTGACACGAGCATACCATATGAGCTAAATGCTTTTATGCTCGCTTCGAGGCAAGCAACACTGAAGCATGCATGTGAGCACCAGCTGTTCCGGACGACTGTGTGATCACGCTCTCCGTAGCCGATGTGAGCAAGACCTTTAAACAGGTCACCATTCACAAAGCCGCGGGGCCAGACGGATTACCAGGACATGTACTCAAAGCATGCGCAGACCAACTAGCAAGTGTCTTCACTGACATTTTCAACCTCTCCCTGACTGAGTCTGTAACACCTACATGTTTCAAGCAGACCACCATAGTCCCTGTGCCCAAAAAAGCGAAGGTAACCCGCCTAAATGATTACTGCCCCGTAGCACTCACATCGGTAGCATTTCTACAAGCATTTCGCTACACTCGCATTAACATCTGCTAACCATGTGTATGTGACCAATACAATTTGATTTGATTTGATTTGATTTGGTAGCCATGCAGTGCTCTGAAAGGCTGGTCATGGCTCACATCAACACCATCATGCCGGAACGTCTAGACCCACTCCAATTCACATACTGCCCCAACAGATCCACAGATGACGCAATCTCAATCACACCCCACACTGCCGTATCCCACCTGGACAAAAGGAACACCTATGCGAGAATGCTGTTCATTGACTACAGCTCAGCATTCAACACCATAGTGCCCACAAAGCTCATCACTAAGCTAAACACCTCTCTCAACTACGTGGCCAAGCACGACTCCAACACCATCATTAAGTTTGCTGACGACACAACAGTGGTAAGCCTGATCACCGACAACAATGAGACAGCATATAGGGAGGAGGTCAGAACCCTGACAGTTTGGTGCCAGGACTACAACCTTTCCCTCAACGTGAGCAAGACAAAGGAGCTGATCGTGGACTACAGGAAAAGGAGAGCCGAACACGCCCCCATTAACATCGACGGGGCTGTAGTGGAGCGGGTCGAGAGATTCAAGTTCCTTGGTGTCCACATCACCAACGATCTATCATGGTCCAAACACACCAAGACAGTTGTGAAGAGGGCACGACAACACCTTTTCCCCCTCAGGAGACTGAAAAAGTTTGGCATGGGTCCCCAGATCCTCAAAACGTTATACAGCTGCACCATTGAGAGCATCCTGACCGGTTGCATCACCGCCTGGTATGGCAACTGCTCGGTATCTGACCGTAAGGCGCTACAGAGGGTAGTGTGTAGGGCCCAGTACATCACTGGGGCCAAGCTTCCTGCCATCCAGGACCTATATACTAGGCGGTGTCAGAGGAAGGCCCAAAAAATTGTCAAAGACTCCAGTCACCCAAGTCATAGACTGTTCTCTCTGCTACCGCATGGCAAGCTGTAAGTCTAGGTCCAGAAGGCTCCTTAACAGATTCTACCTCCAAGCCATAAGACTGCTGAACAATGAATCAAATCATAAGACTGCTGAACAATGAATCAAATGGCCACCCAGACTATTTACACTACCCCCCCTTTGTTTTTACACTGCTGCTACTTCAAATCAAATCAAATCAAATTTATTTATATAGCCCTTCGTATATCAGCTGAAATCTCAAAGTGCTGTACAGAAACCCAGCCTAAAACCCCAAACAGCAAGCAATGCATGTGAAAGAAGCACGGTGGCTAGGAAAAACTCCCTAGGAAAAACTCCCTAGAAAGGCCAAAAACCTAGGAAGAAACCTAGAGAGGAACCAGGCTATGAGGGGTGGCCAGTTACTGTTTATTATCTATACATAGTCACTTTACCCCTACCTACATGTACAAATGACCTCCACTAACCTGTACCCCTTACTGTTTATTATCTATACATAGTCACTTTACCCCTACCTACATGTACAAATGACCTCCACTAACCTGTACCCCCGCACATTGACTCGGTACCGGTAGCCCCTGTATATAGCCTCGTTATTGTTATTTTATGGTGTTATTTAACTTTCTTTTTTACTTTAGTTTATTTAGTAAATATTTTCTTAACTCTATTTCTTGAACTGCATTGTTGTATTCAGCGCATGTGACAAATAAAATTGTATTTTATTTGATTTACGCTCAACCTGCTCAGGCCGCCAAACGCCGCCCGAACAAGGTGTCATGACGTTGCCCTCTTTGGGTTTTCTATGCCCCATCCCCCTACCTCTGTCTCCCACACCCAGGCTCTGTGAGAGCGGTCATAACTTCCTAAAATAATGTCCTGCCTCATGGCCACAGTTTTGAGACAGAGTGGGTTTCATAGAAAGAACCAAGGGGTTCTCCCACCTCACAGAATTGGAGAACCGAACGACATTTATGTTCTGGAGAAGGTATAAAAGATCGGTGAAGAATCCAGCTACGAACTGGTCCATTTGGTACAATTTTGTGAAACTCATGAGAGACAATACGGCCACATTACCATGGCGCTGTTTATATAATAGCCTCAGTTGTGAGACTTACATCTAATGGTTGTATAAAATGAATGAATAAGGATAAAGCTATCTGGAATATGTTGGGATGCTTGTAAGATGTTAATGTGAGAGAATTGTATTTCTGGTTAAAGTTTCACCAAGTCATCGGCACGCCCCCATGAACAGACGGGACCTGGCGTCATGAGACAGCCTTTTTCTGTTATTCCGAATATTTACCCCCACCCAGGGTTTCTATCAGGAGACCGAGCTTACCTCCATTACGAGTGGCTAAAGGTTGGAGACCAGCTTACCTCGATAACGAGAGGGCCAAGGTTTGACCATGCATTCCACTTTCTGAACTTTAACCATACCACGTGGTTAAACTCTTAGACTATCGATACCGACAGAATAATAACAAGTCTTTGATATTAATTACTAGTCTGCAGCTAGGAATTTGGTATCATTGAATGCGAAGACCAACGAAACATCTGTCCTATAACGACATTAATGAATGTCACTTTGAAATATCCATTCTAACCGAGAGAGAGAGAGAGAGAGAGAGAGAACGCGAGGACAAACTCTCCAACAGAACGAACTTTTCAACAAAGATCCCGACGACACACTGAGCGTAAATATATATATTGATTGCAATTGTTCCCGAATGAGTGAGCGTTCATGTGCAAAGGATTAGCATTTCAATTGTTATAATTATCAACTCTTATCAACCTTTTGTCTAACAAGCCGCCAAGCCCACTAGGGCACATTCCTTTATCATTTCTTTGTAACGATATCTACTGTTTGTTATGCATTTCTGTGAATTACTTAGTTAGTAAATAAATGATTTTAAGACAATTGATGTATGGATGACTCATAGTGAAGACTGGGTTCGTGCAGATAACCAACAATTTACGACGTTTGGAATGAGACTGACGAGGTAAAGAATACATCATTAATCAGACGACTCATAGATCAGATATTATAATATCTGAAAGTTATATTAGGAAAATTATAACTTTGTAATCTGAATATTTTCCTTGGTGCCCCGACCTCCTAGTTAATTACAGTTACACAATTAACCAGTTTAATCGCGTAATAATAATTACAGAGAGTTATTTGATAAATACGTCTTCAGTTTTAATGATGCCAAAGACACGACAAAGGAGAGGGACCGACTTCGGCGGATGTCGTGACACCTGCTCAGTTTTCCACCACAAAACACTAGAAAACTGACTAAAAGAGTAGAACCATTTTACCTGCTTTTACACTATGATTTGACTGTTAGATGTTCAATGGTTCTTCTGACTCTTTTTTTAAAGGAATAGTTTCACAATATTAAAATGTTCACCTAACAGGGTTGTTTTTTGTTTTTTTTTACCTTTTTACCTTAAATGAATCCCTCTTTCACAAGAAATACCTAATCATCTCCAGAAATGATTTTGTGGAACAACCCTAATAACAGCATAACAGAGAGAGTGTCCCTGTCATGTTTCTGTTTGGGTTGTGGGACCTCAGAGCTGTGATACACACACACACACACACACACACACACACACACACACACACACACACCCAGCCACCCTCTAACTCTCCAGGAAGTCAGTAGGTCGCAGGACACATCCTGCGTGATGGCCTTTCCATTAGAGACAGGGGAAACATCTGGACGGGTGACGTCATGGACAGAGAAGAGCGGACACAAACCCCCGGCCTGGAAAGCCCAGTCTCTCTCTACCCCAGCCCTCTACCCTGGTCATCCCGGTCAGCATTGTGTCTGTAGAGCAATGGCTTTTCCCTAATGAGGAGCCAGGGGATGTAATGGTATAATGGAACCTAACCCACTAGCAACAATAACGTCAGTGCTGCTAACTACACCTGACCCTGTAACTCCAGGGACCTGTAACTCCAGGGACCTGTAACAGCTCAGTAGTGTTGACATGTCATTGTAATGTCAGTGCTGCTAACTACACCTGACCCTGTAACACCAGGGACCTGTAACAGCTCAGTAGTGTTGACATGTCATTGTAATGTCAGTGCTGCTAACTACACCTGACCCTGTAACACCAGGGACCTGTAACAGCTCAGTAGTGTTGACATGTCATTGAAATGTCAGTGCTGCGAACTACACCTGACCCTGTAACACCAGGGACCTGTAACACCAGGGACCTGTAACAGCTCAGTAGTGTTGACATGTCATTATAATGTCAGTGCTGCTAACTACACCTGACCCTGTAACACCAGAGACCTGTAACACCAGGGACCTGTAACAGCTCAGTAGTGTTGACATGTCATTGTAATGTCAGTGCTGCTAACTACACCTGACCCTGTAACACCAGGGACCTGTAACACCAGGGACCTGTAACAGCTCAGTAGTGTTGACTTGTCACGGTAAAGTCAGCCACATGACCAGAGGACAGGGTGTATAAAGACACAATACGACCTCTCTGGTACTAGAGGATTGTTGTTTGTCTCAATGAGGATGACCTGCTCTAGGAGACATAGGCAGTGTCTCAAATGGCACCCTAGTCCCTATATAGTGCCCTATGGGCCCTGTTCAAACGTAGTGCACTATATAGAGAATAGGATTCCATTTGGGACACATTGAGTATAACCCTCATGACAGAACTGGTAGACATGTTGTTCACCATTCAGCCTCTGACCTCTGACCTGTGGCCAGTCAGCCACGGGGCCACTGTGACATCACCAAGGCCAAACATGTCCGTCCCTGCTGCCTGTTGGTTGGAACGCTCCTTCCCTTCCACAATAGAACACAACAGTGGAATGGAACAGTGGAATGGAACAGTGGAACACTCCAGGCTCTTCCACTGACAGCCACACAGATAGAACTCACTGCCAGGGAAAGTCCGGCACAGAAACAACAGGGCTGCCTCCCAAAGGGCACCCTATTCCCTATATACTGTAGTGCACTACTTTTGACCAGGGCTTACATAGGGCTCTGGTCACAAGTAGTGCACTACAGTATATAGGGAATAGGGTTCCATTTGGGACACAACCCAACACTGTATACACAGGGGTGAAAGTAGAAAGGCTGTTAGAGAGAGTTCACTATGCAGACAGTTTATTTACAGTTACAGGTGGCTGTCAAACTGACATATACAACTGTCTGTCAGATCACAACAGCTGGTTTGAGTCAGTCAACATTCTCAGAGCAAATTCACCACCCCCAAAATTCCAATCCAACCCCCCCTCGTCCGACAGTCCAGAATTGAGATGTATCACATTGTTGAAATGATTTGTTTGGTATTTCAGCCCCACCATCATTTCAGACAGTAACTGTAACAGAGTGTGTTGTTGGTAGACAGCTCTCCTACAAGACCTTGATTGTTCTGTTGTTCCCCTCTCTAACTGCTATGGTCTGGATGCCCCATCCCACCTCCATTAGCAGGCCCAGTCTGGCTCTGAGGGAAACCAAAACCTCTCTCTCTGAGCAGGCTATGGTCTCATCCCAAATATCACCCTATTGCCTATATAGTGCACTACTTTTGACCGGGCCTGTGGGGATTATGGACTCTGGTCAACAGTAGTGCACTATATAGAGAACAGGGTGCCATATGGGACACAGCCTATAGTCACTATTGGAGCAGGGAGAGAAGAATAAACATGGTGTTTACTAGAGGGAAGGTAACAATGAGAGCAAAGCAGACATTACTACATGCTTTTAAAAACAGCCGAGAGAGAGAAAGAGAGAGAGAGAGATTTCTATTTCACTTGCTTTGACAATGTTAACATATGTTTCCCATGCCAATAAAGCAACTAAAAATGATTTGAAATTAAATTGAATTGAAAGACAGAGAGAGAGGTTGAGAGAGAGAGAGAGAGAGAGAGAGAGAGAGAGAGAGAGAGAGAGAGCAGTTCTTCAGGTTCCCAAGCCAGCGATTGAAACAGAGATTTATCAGCAGAGCCTTTTGTTTGAGCTCTGGACTATAAATCAGCTGCTCATTCAACCAGTTGCACCGGCCCAAGTGACCAGACAGGGAATCTGAATGAATGAGAACCACTTCTGAAACTGCTCAGTCCAAACAATGGCTACACACAGAGACACACACACACACACACACACACACACACACACACACACACACACACACACACACACACACACACACACACACACACACACACACACACACACCAATGTTTACACTTTGAGTGGTTGCATCAAGACTGTAGTTAAAAACACTCTATTCCCTATTTACCAGAGTCCTAAAGACCACCCTGGTCAGAAGTAGTGAACTATATAGGGAATAGGGTGCCATTAGGAAGGCAGACAGTAGTTGTATGAGTACTATCCCCAGTCCTTCAGTCAGGACTGACAGGAGGGTGTAGCATCCAGCCCTCTATACTCACAGGTATTTATAGTAGGCAGGTTGTGTGTGTGAGGTAGTGTGTGTGTGTGTGTGTGTGGAATTAGAAACCAGCAGACACAAAACGACATGGTAACCCAAAGAGGAGCGTCTATGTGGTCACTGCACGACAGGGGAGGTAGAGACAGAGATGCACTTTCTCCTCTACTGTCAGAAATATTCCTCACCAAGAGAGATGTACTTTCTCCTCTACTGTCAGAAATATTCCTCACCAAGAGAGATGTACTTTCTCCTCTACTGTCAGAAATATTCCTCACCAAGAGAGATGTACTTTCTCCTCTACTGTCAGAAATATTCCTCACCAAGAGAGATGTACTTTCTCCTCTACTGTCAGAAATATTCCTCACCAAGAGAGATGTACTTTCTCCTCTACTGTCAGAAATATTCCTCACCAAGAGAGATGTACTTTCTCCTCTACTGTCAGAAATATTCCTCACCAAGAGAGATGTACTTTCTCCTCTACTGTCAGAAATATTCCTCACCAAGAGAGATGTACTTTCTCCTCTACTGTCAGAAATATTCCTCACCAAGAGATACATTACTACATATTAAACCCAGAGGAAAAACTAAAATACTCATGGGCTCCTCTTGCAGCCAAATATGTATTTGCCTGCCATAGCCTGAGGGACACTGCATAGTAAGCAGTAACTTATTATTGTTATTATTGTTATTATTATTATTATTGTTGCTGTGATTATTATTCCAAATAGTAGTGTTACGGTAGTAAGGGTGATGGTAACAGTAGTAGTTGAATGATGGTGGTACTGTAGTAGTAATGATGATGGTAGTTGTAGTACTCATGTAATGGTAAGTTAGTTATAGTTGTAGTAGGTAGAGATATTAGAGGTAGAAATACTACTAGTGGTAATGGTAGAGATATTAGAGGTAGAAATACTACTAGTGGTAATGGTAGAGATATTAGAGGTAGAAATACTACTAGTGGTAATGGTAGAGATATTAGAGGTAGAAATACTACTGGTGGTAATGCTAGTAGTATATATATTAGAGGTAGAAATGCTACTAGTGGTAATGGTAGAGATATTAGAGGTAGAAATACTACTAGTGGTAATGGTAGAGATATTAGAGGTAGAAATACTACTAGTGGTAATGCTAGTAGTATAGATATTAGAGGTAGAAATGCTACTAGTGGTAATGCTAGTAGTATAGATATTAGAGGTAGAAATACTACTAGTGGTAATGGTAGAGATATTAGAGGTAGAAATACTACTAGTGGTAATGCTAGTAGTATATATATTAGAGGTAGAAATGCTACTAGTGGTAATGCTAGTAGTAGAGATATTAGAGGTAGAAATACTACTAGTGGTAATGCTAGTAGTATATATATTAGAGGTAGAAATACTACTAGTGGTAATGCTAGTAGTATATATATTAGAGGTAGCATTCATTTTAGTAGTAATAATAGTATCATGTTCATATGGGGACATTTGGATACCTTCCCATCAGACCTGCCCTACAGCCAGGTGTCAGGAGGACCACAAAGGAGCCTGGGAGGTGGGAGGGTGGGGATACCTTCCCATCAGACCTGCCCTAAAGCCAGGTGTCAGGAGGACCACAAAGGAGCCTGGGAGGTGGGAGGGTGGGGATACCTTCCCATCAGACCTGCCCTACAGCCAGGTGTCAGGAGGACCACAAAGGAGCCTGGGAGGTGGGAGGGTGGGGATACCTTCACATCAGACCTGCTGTGCTTTGGCCAAACCATGTGTGAGGTCTTCAGAGAGTGTAGTCTACTAATGGACAATGAAATCAAGTTGCTATAGACTCAGAAAGATCAGGATCTAGACTGAGGCCCACACACACACACACACACACACACACACACACACACACACACACACACACACACACACACACACACACACACACACACACACACACACACACACACACACACACACACAAAACTAGCAAATAGGACAATATACTGTAGGAAGAAGGTGGAATCATATTACACAGGCTCCGACGTCCGCCTCATGTGGCAGGAGCTACAGTCCATTACAGATTACAAAGGATGATCTTCTCAACGATGCCTCTATACCAGACGAACTGAATGCATTTAATGCACGCTTTGACAACAACAACATTGTGCCGGATGTGAGGACCATCACCAACCCAGAGGATTGGGTGATCTCGCTCTCCGAGGCCGACGTGAGAAAGGTCTTTTTAATCAGGTCAACACTTGCAAGGCCTGTATATATTATGGTACTAACTGACCCTGTATATAGTATGGTATTAACTGACCCTGTATATAGTATGGTATTAACTGACCCTGTATATATTATGGTACTAACTGACCCTGTATATAGTATGGTATTAACTGACCCTGTATATAGTATGGTACTAACTGACCCTGTATATAGTATGGTATTAACTGACCCTGTATATAGTATGGTATTAACTGACCCTGTATATATTATGGTACTAACTGACCCTGTATATAGTATGGTATTAACTGACCCTGTATATAGTATGGTATTGAACTGACCCTGTATATATTATGGTACTAACTGACCCTGTATATAGTATGGTATTAACTGACCCTGTATATAGTATGGTATTAACTGACCCTGTATATATTATGGTACTAACTGACCCTGTATATAGTATGGTATTGAACTGACCCTGTATATAGTATGGTATTAACTGACCCTGTATATAGTATGGTACTAACTGACCCTGTATATAGTATGGTATTAACTGACCCTGTATATAGTATGGTATTAACTGACCCTGTATATAGTATGGTATTAACTGACCCTGTATATAGTATGGTATTAACTGACCCTGTATATATTATGGTACTAACTGACCCTGTATATAGTATGGTATTAACTGACCCTGTATATAGTATGGTATTAACTGACCCTGTATATATTATGGTACTAACTGACCCTGTATATAGTATGGTATTGAACTGACCCTGTATATAGTATGGTACTAACTGACCCTGTATATATTATGGTACTAACTGACCCTGTATATAGTATGGTATTGAACTGACCCTGTATATAGTATGGTATTAACTGACCCTGTATATATTATGGTACTAACTGACCCTGTATATAGTATGGTATTGAACTGACCCTGTATATAGTATGGTATTAACTGACCCTGTATATAGTATGGTATTAACTGACCCTGTATATAGTATGGTATTAACTGACCCTGTATATAGTATGGTATTAACTGACCCTGTATATAGTATGGTATTGAACTGACCCTGTATATAGTATGGTATTGAACTGACCCTGTATATAGTATAGCATTGAACTGACCCTGTATATAGTATAGTATTGAACTGACCCTGTATATAATATGGTACTGGAACTGACCCTGTATATAGTATGGTATTGAACTGACCCTGTATATAGTATGGTATTGAACTGACCCTGTATATAGTATGGTACTGAACTGACCCTGTATATAGTATGGTATTGAACTGACCCTGTATATAGTATGGTATTGAACTGACCCTGTATATAGTATGGTATTGTAACTGACCCTGTATATAGTATGGAATTGTAACTGACCCTGTATATAGTATGGTATTAACTGACCCTGTATATATTATGGTATTAACTGACCCTGTATATAGTATGGTATTGAACTGACCCTGTATATAGTATGGTACTAACTGACCCTGTATATAGTATGGTATTAACTGACCCTGTATATAGTATGGTACTAACTGACCCTGTATATAGTATGGTATTAACTGACCCTGTATATAGTATGGTATTAACTGACCCTGTATATAGTATGGTATTAACTGACCCTGTATATAGTATGGTATTAACTGACCCTGTATATAGTATGGTATTGAACTGACCCTGTATATAGTATGGTATTGAACTGACCCTGTATATAGTATGGTATTAAGTGACCCTGTATATAGTATGGTACTAACTGACGCTGTATATAGTATGGTATTGAACTGACCCTGTATATAGTATGGTATTAACTGACCCTGTATATAGTATGGTATTGTAACTGACCCTGTATATAGTATGGTATTAACTGACCCTGTATATAGTATGGTATTAACTGACCCTGTATATAGTATGGTACTAACTGACGCTGTATATAGTATGGTATTGAACTGACCCTTTATATAGTATGGTATTGAACTGACCCTGTATATAGTATGGTACTGAACTGACCCTGTATATAGTATGGTATTGAACTGACCCTTTATATAGTATAGTATTGAACTGACCCTGTATATAGTATGGTATTGAACTGACCCTGTATATAGTATGGTACTGAACTGACCCTGTATATAGTATGGTATTGAACTGACCCTGTATATAGTATGGTACTGAACTGACCCTGTATATAGTATGGTATTGAACTGACCCTGTATATAGTATGGTATTGAACTGGCCCTGTATATAGTATGGTATTGTAACTGACCCTGTATATAGTATGGAATTGTAACTGACCCTGTATATAGTATGGTATTAACTGACCCTGTATATATTATGGTATTGAACTGACCCTGTATATAGTATGGTACTAACTGACCCTGTATATAGTATGGTATTAACTGACCCTGTATATAGTATGGTATTAACTGACCCTGTATATAGTATGGTATTAACTGACCCTGTATATAGTATGGTATTGAACTGACCCTGTATATAGTATGGTACTAACTGACCCTGTATATAGTATGGTATTGAACTGACCCTGTATATAGAATTGAACTGACCCTGTATATAGTATGGTATTGAACTGACCCTGTATATAGTATGGTATTGAACTGACCCTGTATATAGTATGGTACTGAACTGACCCTGTATATAGTATGGTATTAACTGACCCTGTATATAGTATGGTATTAACTGACCCTGTATATAGTCTGGTATTAACTGACCCTGTATATAGAATTGAACTGACCCTGTATATAGTATGGTATTGAACTGACCCTGTATATAGTCTGGTATTAACTGACCCTGTATATAGTATGGTATTGAACTGACCCTGTATATAGTATGGTATTGAACTGACCCTGTATATAGTATGGTATTGAACTGACCCTGTATATAGTATGGTATTAAGTGACCCTGTATATAGTATGGTATTGAACTGACCCTGTATATAGTATGGTATTGAACTGACCCTGTATATAGTATGGTATTGAACTGACCCTGTATATAGTATGGTATTGAACTGACCCTGTATATAGTATGGTATTGAACTGACCCTGTATATAGTATGGTATTAAGTGACCCTGTATATAGTATGGTATTAAGTGACCCTGTATATAGTATGGTATTGAACTGACCCTGTATATAGTATGGGATTGAACTGACCCTGTATATAGTATGGTACTGAACTGACCCTGTATATAGTATGGTATTAACTGACCCTGTATATAGTATGGTATTGAACTGACCCTGTATATAGTATGGTATTGAACTGACCCTGTATATAGTATGGTACTGAACTGACCCTGTATATAGTATGGTATTGAACTGACCCTGTGGTAATCTGGCATCTCCCTCACGATGCCAGGACAGCGGAGTCAATCACCACCTTCCGGAGACACCTGAAACCCCACCTCTTTAAGGAATACCTGGGATAGGATAAAGTAATCCTTCGAACCCCCCCCCCCCCCCTTTACAAGATTTAGATGCACTATTGTAAAGTGGTTGTTCTACTGGATATTATAGGTGAATGCACCAATTTGTAAGTCGCTCTGGATAAGAGCGTCTGCTAAATGACTTAAATGTAAATGTAAATGTATGGTATTAACTGACCCTGTATATAGTATGGTATTAACTGACCCTGTATATAGTATGGTATTAACTGACCCTGTATATAGTATGGTATTGAACTGACCCTGTATATAGTATGGTACTGAACTGACCCTGTATATAGTATGGTACTAACTGACCCTGTATATAGTATGGTATTAACTGACCCTGTATATAGTATAGTATTGAACTGACCCTGTATATAGTATGGTATTAAGTGACCCTGTATATAGTATGGTATTGAACTGACCCTGTATATAGTATGGTATTAACTGACCCTGTATATAGTATGGTATTGAACTGACCCTGTATATAGTATGGTATTAACTGACCCTGTATATAGTATGGTATTAACTGACCCTGTATATAGTATGGTATTGAACTGACCCTGTATATATATGTATAAGCCCTGAATATTGTATGAACTGACCCTGTATAGTAGTGGTATTGAACTGGCCCTGTATATAGTATGGTATTGTACTGACCCTGTATATAGTATGGAATTGTAACTGACCCTGTATATAGTATGGTAATTAACTGACCCTGTATATATTATGGTATTGAACTGACCCTGTATATAGTATGGTACTAACTGACCCTGTATATAGTATGGTATTAACTGACCCTGTATATAGTATGGTATTAACTGACCCTGTATATAGTATGGTATTAACTGACCCTGTATATAGTATGGTATTGAACTGACCCTGTATATAGTATGGTACTAACTGACCCTGTATATAGTATGGTATTAACTGACCCCTGTATATAGTATGGTATTAACTGACCCTGTATATAGTATGGTATTAACTGACCCTGTATATAGTGACCCTGTATATAGTATGGTATTACTGACCCTGTATATAGTATGGTACTAAACTGTACCCTGTATATAGTATGGTATTAACTGACCCTGTATATAGTATGGTATTAACTGACCCTGTATATAGTATGGTATTAACTGACCCTGTATATAGTATGGTATTGAACTGACCCTGTATATAGTATGGTACTAACTGACCCTGTATATAGTATGGTATTGAACTGACCCTGTATATAGAATTGAACTGACCCTGTATATAGTATGGTATTGAACTGACCCTTTATATAGTATAGTATTGAACTGACCCTGTATATAGTATGGTATTGAACTGACCCTGTATATAGTATGGTATTGAACTGACCCTGTATATAGTATGGTATTGAACTGACCCTGTATATAGAATTGAACTGACCCTGTATATAGTATGGTATTGAACTGACCCTTTATATAGTATAGTATTGAACTGACCCTGTATATAGTATGGTATTGAACTGACCCTGTATATAGTATGGTATTGAACTGACCCTGTATATAGTATGGTATTGAACTGACCCTGTATATAGTATGGTATTAACTGACCCTGTATATAGTATGGTATTAACTGACCCTGTATATAGTCTGGTATTAACTGACCCTGTAGAGACGATATGAAACTGACCCTGTAGATAGTATGGTTGAACTGACCCTGTATATAGTTGTATTAACTGACCCTGTATATAGTATGGTATTGAACTGACCCTGTATATAGTATGGTATTGAACTGACCCTGTATATAGTATGGTATTGAACTGACCCTGTATATAGTATGGTATTACCTGACCCTGTATATAGTATGGTATTGAACTGACCCGGTATATAGTATGGTATTGAAATGACCCGTATATAGTATGGTATTGAACTGACCCTGTATATAGTATGGTATTGAACTGACCCTGTATATAGTATGGTATTGAACTGACCCTGTATATAGTATGGTATTAAGTGACCCTGTATATAGTATGGTATTGAACTGACCCTGTATATAGTATGGTATTGAACTGACCCTGTATATAGTATGGTACTGAACTGACCCTGTATATAGTATGGTTTTGAACTGACCCTGTGGTAATCTGGCATCTCCCTCACGATGCCAGGACAGCGGAGTCAATCACCACCTTCCGGAGACACCTGAAACCCCACCTCTTTAAGGAATACCTGGGATAGGATAAAGTAATCCTTCGAACCCCCCCCCCCCCCTTTACAAGATTTAGATGCACTATTGTAAAGTGGTTGTTCTACTGGATATTATAGGTGAATGCACCAATTTGTAAGTCGCTCTGGATAAGAGCGTCTGCTAAATGACTTAAATGTAAATGTAAATGTATGGTATTAACTGACCCTGTATATAGTATGGTATTAACTGACCCTGTATATAGTATGGTATTAACTGACCCTGTATATAGTATGGTATTAACTGACCCTGTATATAGTATAGTATTGAACTGACCCTGTATATAGTATGGTATTAAGTGACCCTGTATATAGTATGGTATTGAACTGACCCTGTATATAGTATGGTATTAACTGACCCTGTATATAGTATGGTATTGAACTGACCCTGTATATAGTATGGTATTGAACTGACCCTGTATATAGTATGGTATTAACTGACCCTGTATATAGTATAGTATTGAACTGACCCTGTATATAGTATGGTATTGAACTGACCCTGTATATAGTATGGTATTGAACTGACCCTGTATATAGTATGGTACTGAACTGACCCTGTATATAGTATGGTATTGAACTGACCCTGTATATAGTATGGTATTGAACTGACCCTGTATATAGTATGGTATTGTAACTGACCCTGTATATAGTATGGAATTGTAACTGACCCTGTATATAGTATGGTATTAACTGACCCTGTATATAGTATGGTATTGAACTGACCCTGTATATAGTATGGTATTAACTGACCCTGTATATAGTATGGTATTGAACTGACCCTGTATATAGTATGGAATTGAACTGACCCTGTATATAGTATGGTATTAACTGACCCTGTATATAGTATGGTATTGAACTGACCCTGTATATAGTATGGTATTGAACTGACCCTGTATATATTATGGTATTAACTGACCCTGTATATAGTATGGTATTAACTGACCCTGTATATAGTATGGTATTAACTGACCCTGTATATAGTATGGTATTAAGTGACCCTGTATATAGTATGGTATTAACTGACCCTGTATATAGTATGGTATTGAACTGACCCTGTATATAGTATAGTATTGAACTGACCCTGTATATAGTATGGTATTGAACTGACCCTGTATATAGTATGGTATTAACTGACCCTGTATATAGTGTAGTATTGAACTGACCCTGTATATAGTATGGTATTAACTGACCCTGTATATAGTATAGTATTGAACTGACCCTGTATATAGTATAGCATTGAACTGACCCTGTATATAGTATGCTTATTTACTTATTGTGTTCTTCATAATTCTTCTAATTTCTCCTGTGTTTTTTGTCTTGTATTACATTCTCATTGATTGTTACATTGTGGGGTTCTGAGTTTACAAGAAAGGTATTTCACTGTACTTGTACATGGGAACTTAAAACTTGAAACTTGAAACAAACACACACACACACAATCTTCTCCAATCTTTTCGGCCCTATAACAAGAACAAACAGCAAAAATATACACATGATCAAATACAAATCCTGGCATCAACTATTAAAGACTACCAGAAACCACTGGACAAAATACAAACCCTCAAACCCAAAAAGGCCTGTGGTGTTGATGGTATCCTCAATGAAATGATAAAATATACAGACCACAAATTCCAATTGGATAAACTTAAACTCTTTAACATCATTCTTAGCTCTGGCATCTTCCCCAATATTTGGAACCAATACTGATCACCCCAATCCACAAAAGTGGAGACAAATTTGACCCCAATAACTACAGTGGGACGTGCGTCAACAGCAGCCTTGGTAATATCCTATGCATTATCATTAAAAGCAGAGTCGTACATTTCCTCAGTGAAAACAATGTACTGAGCAAATGTCAAATATTTTTTTCTAAATGACCGTACGACAGACCACGTATTCACCCTGCACACTCTAACTGACAAATAAACAAACAAAAACAAAGGCAAAGTCTTCTCAAGCTTTGTTAATTTCAAAAAAACTTTTGACTCAATTTGGCATGAGGGTCTGCTATACAAATTGATGGAAAGTGGTGTTGGGGGAAAAACATACGACATTCTAAAATCCATGTACACATACAACACGTCTGTGGTTAAAATTGGCAAAAAAACACACATTTGTTTCCACAGGGCTGTGGGGTGAGACAGGGATGCAGCTTAAGCCCCACCGTCTTCAACATATATATCAACGAATTGGCGAGGGCACTAGATCACTCTGCAGCACCCGGCCTCACCCTACTTGAATCTGAAGTCAAACGTCTGTTTGCTGATGATCTGGTCCTTCTGTCCCCAACCAAGGAGGGCCTACAGCAGCACCTAGATCTTCTGCACAGATACTGTCAGACCTGGGCCCTGTCAGACCTGGGCCTTGACAGTAAATCTCAGTAAGACAAAAATAATGGTGTTGCAAAAAAGGTCCAGTTGCCACGGCCACAAATACAAATTCCATCTAGACACCGTTGCCCTAGAGCACACAAAAAAATATACATATCTCGGCCAAAATGTCAGCGCCACAGGTAAATTCCACAAAGCTGTGAACGAGCTGAGAGACAAGGCAAGAAGGGCCTTCTATGCCATCAAAAGGAACTTAAATTTTTACATACCAATTAGGATCTTGAATCAGTTATAGAACCCATTGCCATTTATGGTTGTGAGGTCTGGGGTCCGTTCACCAACCAAGAATTCACAAAATGGGACAAACACCAAATTGAGACTGCATGCAGAATTCTGCAAAAATATCCTCTGTGTACAACGTAAAACACCAAATAATGCATGCAGAGCAGAATTAGGCTGATACCCGCTAATTATCAAAATCCAGAAAAGAGACGTTAAATTCTACAACCCCCTAAAAGGAAGTGATTCCCAAACCTTCCATAACAAAGCCATCACCTACAGAAAGATGAACCTGGAGAAGAGTCCCCTAAGCAAGCTGGTCCTGGGGCTCTGTTCACAAACACAAACAGACCCCACAGAGCCCAAGGACAGCAACACAATTAGACCCAACCAAATCATGAGAAAACAAAAAGATAATTACTTGACACATTGGAAAGAATTAACAAAAAATCTGAGCAAACTAGAATGCTATTTGGCCCTAAACAGAGAGTACACAGTGGCAGAATACCTGACCACTGTGACTGACCCAAACTTAGGCTTTGACAGTGTACAGACTCAGTGAGCATAGCCTTGCTATTGAGAAAGGCCGCCGTAGGCAGACCTGGCTTTCAAGAGAAGACTATGAGCACACTGCCCACAAAATGAAGTGGAAACTGAGCTGCACTTCCTAATTTCCTGCCAAATGTATGACCATATTAGAGACACATATTTCCCTCAGATTACACAGACCAACAAAGAACTCGAAAACAACCCCAATTTTGATCAACTCCCATATCTACTGGGTGAAATACCACAGTGTATTAAAAACATGAGCTGGTGCACATCCAGAATAATAGTGTGTGGAGGTGCTGACTAACGGAGAATAAACTATCAACTATCAAAATAAAGAAAGTCGCACACTCCATGTATAAACTCCCAGCCATTTAATGGGTATTTACCAACGTTTCAGCATCACTGTGCCTTCCTCAGATACCACAGTGTGACATCACACTCCATGTATAAACTCCCAGCCATTTAATGGGTATTTACCAACGTTTCGGCATCACTGTGCCTTCCTCAGATACCACAGTGTGACATCACACTCCATGTATAAACTCCCAGCCATTTAATGGGTATTTACCAACGTTTCGGCATCACTGTGCCTTCCTCAGATACCACAGTGTGACATCACAGCAGCAAGATTTGTGACCTGTTGCCACAAGAAAAGGGCAAACAGTGAAGAACAAACACCATTGTAAATATAACCCATATTTATGTTGATTTATTTTCCCTTTTGTACTTTAACTATTTGCACATCGCTACAACACTGTATATAGACATAATATGACATTTGAAATGTCTTTATTCTTTTGGAACTTCTGTGAGTGTAATGTTTACTGTTAATTTTTATTGTTATTTAACTTTTGTTTATTATCTATTTCACTTGCTTTAACAATGTTAACATATGTTTCCCATGCCAATAAAGCCATTGAATTAAATTGAGAGAGAGAGAGAGAGAGAGAGAGAGAGAGAGAGAGAGAGAGAGAGAGACAAAGAGAGAGAGAGAGAGAGAGAGAGAGACAGAGAGAGAGAGAGGAGAGAGAGAGAGAGAGAGAGAGAGAGACAGAGAGAGAGAGAGAGAGAGAGAGAGAGAGAGAGAGAGAGAGAGAGAGAGAGAGACAGAGAGAGAGAGAGAGAGAGAGAGAGAGAGAGAGATGGTCAGTCTGTAACTTCACACCTGCCAGAATTCCAACCCCATCAAGTCATAAATACAGCTACAAAAACAACATTCAGAAACAAACTTGCATTCAATGAATTGTAAAAATCTACTTGAATAGCGTGAAGAATTGAAGATATTAGCCTACATATCAAGACATCAAGCAGATACTGTAGAACAACACACTGACTAGTCTAGCCTACAATAACATAATATATCTCTCTATGTTAGTTACTGTCAGGTAACCACGTTCGCACACACACACACACACACACACACACACACACACACACACACACACACACACACACACACACACACACACACACACACACACCAAAATATCAGCTGCTTAGATATCTGTGAAGTAAAGGACACTTTTCTGACTGTGTGGAGCAGCGTCTACAGACACACAGACAGACAGCCTGACAACAGACATGTAGCTCACCTATCCTGAAGACAATAAATCATCTACTGGGAAGTAAGTGGGGATATGAAAGACAGTTTGCCAGAGTGACAATCAACTGAACTGAATGAAGTCAGAAGTCTGAAATCTGTAAATCTCCAGCAGTCCATGTATTAGTCTGTTAAATCCATTAAAATGAAACACAAGCTGTTTTAGAGAACCCACAGGTCAGTAGTGAATTGTGACATTAACTTACTAACAGGATTTAAACTTAAGGTTACCAGGTCTTCAATTACAGCAGAAAATAAAATACATTTGACTTTAGGTGACCATTCTCCACCTTTCTGACCTTAATGCTCAGGTAGTTCTCACAGCTCCTGGACTTGGCTCGGGAGGGCATCTTATCCAGTGACAACATTTAGGTAAGAAGAAAAGCCACATGAAGCACCAAAGATAAATCCAGTGTAAGTCCAGTGGGTGACGGCTGAGTCATTGCTGTAGGACTGGCATGTCCAGAGCCACGCCAGTTTCACCCCTTTACTGTCTCTCTCTCTGTCTCTCTCTCTCTCTGTCTCTCTCTCTCTGTCCCTCTCTCTGTCCCTCTCTCTGTCCCTCTCTCTGTCCCTCTCTCTGTCTCTGTCCCTCTCTCTGTCTCTTGTCTCTGTCCCTCTCTCTCGTTCTCTCTCTCGTTCTCTCTCCTGTAGTGCAGGGCAGGGCAGCCAGTGTTAAACTAAACTCCAGTGGGAGCGTGAGAGAGGCAGCGAGCTCAGTTCCCCGCTACACCCCTCCCTCCCTCCCTCCCTCAACAAAAGCACCCCCCTCCCTCCCCTTTGCTACTCTGCCACTGAAGCCTCTCTCTTGCTCTCTCTCCCGGCTGGATTTATGCAACTTCCCTTGACCATTCAGAAAACACACAACCAGAACAACAATACCCCCCCTCCCCCCACTCCACCTCCCTCTCTCTTCACTTCACTGCCCAGCAGGGGTACAACTCAGACCATCTACCTCCCCCTTCTCCCCCCCTCAACTCCCCCATGGCCTCTTTGTCCTGACACAGGGACCAGGGTTTCAGCTTATTCTGCTGCTTTTCAAAAGGACTTGGGGAGAGTGAAAGAGAAGAAGACATCAGTATGGCATCGGTCAGTGGTTGGAGGTCAGACACTACAATGGTGCTCCTTTACATCTGTTCAGAGGGGGGGGAGCCCGAGCCCTAATCCTTAAATTCCCCCTGACACACCAGTGACATATGTAGGACATCTCGCCTGCTCAGGAAGACAGATGTGACGGGTTCAAAACAGATTAGACTTCATTACCGCCTTTCACTTAAGAAGTGATGTTGTTGTCAGCTATTCGTTTTTTAGTCAACCTGACAAGTAAAAACAATGTTTTCGATTTAACACCTGACAAATCAAATCTCTTCAAATGATCAGAGTTTCTCTATACATGCAGCTGTTGTTTCACAGAGCAGTTTGTGTCCTTGACCTCAACATCATCACTCTGTCGTTAACCTCACCGCCATCAATAAAAGAGCTCAGAAACACAGCAGACAGAAAGACGGCATCACAGCAAGCTTGTCTTTGGTGTTTACGGAACGTGAAAACTGACAAGTGTTGTCAGAGGAGCATTCTATGCCTCTTAAATCTGTTCCCAACTGATCCCTAACCTAAACAGAGGAAATCCTTGTTCTGGAAAGGCTGTAAGGTGGTACGAACTGTGGTACGAACTGGATATTTGTGTGACGTAGAGGTTAGTGGAGACGGGTGATCAGCTTGGGGTATATTTGGAGTAGTGAGGAGTGTTGTCAGACTGCATTAGACAGCACCAACCATGACCCACAGCAGACAAGACAACACAGTCTGTCCTTGTCCACTGTTAACTTCAACCATGAACTTAACTTAAGTCTCCTCCAACTAACAATTACATATGTTCACCATACTGCTGCTATCTCCACAACGGAAAACAATTACATATGTTCACCATACTGCTGTTATCTCCACAACGGAAAACAATAACATATGTTCACCATACTGCTGCTATCTCCACAACGGAAAACAATTACATATGTTCACCATACTGCTGCTATCTCCACAACGGAAAACAATTACATATGTTCACCATACTGCTGTTATCTCCACAACGGAAAACAATAACATATGTTCACCATACTGCTGCTATCTCCACAACGGAAAACAATAACATATGTTCACCATACTGCTGCTATCTCCACAACGGAAAACAATAACATATGTTCACCATACTGCTGCTATCTCCACAACGGAAAACAATAAGATATGTTCACCATACTGCTGCTATCTCCACAACGGAAAACAATAAGATATGTTCACCATACTGCTGCTATCTCCACAACGGAAAACAATAACATATGTTCACCATACTGCTGTTATCTCCACAACGGAAAACAATTATGAACTCAATCATGACTCCCCGCCCCAGTCCCCTTTTTTCCATCAGATATTTATTTTGAGCACGTAATAACAAACTGCATCCTCCCTATCTCACCCCTCCTCCCCCTGTCTCCCCGCTACTCCCTCTATCTCACTCCCTCCTCCCCCTATCTCCCCCTCCTCCCCCCGTCTCCCCCCTCCTCCCTCTATCTCACCCCCTGGTCACTGGCCTCTCCTCTGGCCTCTAGGGAAGCCTCTGAGTCCCAGGATTGTGTGTCCACTGGCCTCTCCTCTTCTCTGGCCACTGGGGGAAGCCTCTGAGTCCCAGGATTGTGTGTGTCCACTGGCCTCTCCTCTTCTCTGGCCACTGGGGGAAGCCTCTGAGTCCCAGGATTGTGTGTGTCCACTGTCCTCTTCTCTTCTCTGGCCACTGGGGGAAGCCTCTGAGTCCCAGGATTGTGTGTGTCCACTGGCCTCTCCTCTTCTCTGGCCTCTAGGGGAAGCCTCTGAGTCCCAGGATTGTGTGTGTCCACTGGCCTCTCCTCTTCTCCGCTCTCTAGGGGAAGCCTCTGAGTCCCAGGATTGTGTGTGTCCACTGGCCTCTCCTCTTCTCTGGCCTCTAGGGGAAGCCTCTGAGTCCCAGGATTGTGTGTGTCCACTGGCCTCTCCTCTTCTCTGGCCACTGGGGGAAGCCTCTGAGTCCCAGGATTGTGTGTGTCCACTGGCCTCTCCTCTTCTCCGCTCTCTAGGGGAAGCCTCTGAGTCCCAGGATTGTGTGTGTCCACTGGCCTCTCCTCTTCTCTGGCCTCTAGGGGAAGCCTCTGAGTCCCAGGATTGTGTGTGTCCACTGGCCTCTCCTCTTCTCTGCCCTCTAGGGGAAGCCTCTGAGTCCCAGGATTGTGTGTGTCCACTGGCCTCTCCTCTTCTCTGGCCACTAGGGGAAGCCTCTGAGTTCCAAATGGCACTCTATTCCCTACATAGTGAGCTACATTTGACCAGGGCTCTACCAGAGTAGTGAGCTATAAAGGGAAATTAGGACACGGACTCTGTCTATATTTAAAGGCTACGTTTGATTTAGGAGCTTGTCTTTTAATTCACTAGGACAAACAGTAAACATCAATCATGAACACACAGAGAATAGATTTTATTGCTTTCATAATATACTCAGGTCTCATTTGGGAGAATATATTTGCTAATCTCGATGTGATCTCCTCAATAAATAAATGATAGAAATCAGTATTGCCGTTATCTTGTTATCCTAAATCATTAAACTATTGATATAAAAGGGTATGAAAGGACATAACATCAGTTGTATATTTTTGGAGAATCAGTTTGTGTTTCTTCCAGCAGAGACTCTGAGAATCAGTTTGTGTTTCTTCCAGCAGAGACTCTGAGAATCAGTTTGTGTTTCTTCCAGCAGAGACTCTGAGAATCAGTTTGTGTTTCTTCCAGCAGAGACTCTGAGAATCAGTTTGTGTTTCTTCCAGCAGAGACTCTGAGAATCAGTTTGTGTTTCTTCCAGCAGAGACTCTGAGAATCAGTTTGTGTTTCTTCCAGCAGAGACTCTGAGAATCAGTTTGTGTTTCTTCCAGCAGAGACTCTGAGAATCAGTTTGTGTTTCTTCCAGCAGAGACTCTGAGGATCAGTTTTGTGTTTCTTCCTGCAGAGACTCTGAGAATCAGTTTGTGTTTCTTCCAGCAGAGACTCTGAGAATCAGTTTGTGTTTCTTCCAGCAGAGACACTGAGAATCAGTTTGTGTTTCTTCCAGCAGAGACTCTGAGAATCAGTTTGTGTTTCTTCCAGCAGAGACTCTGAGAATCAGTTTGTGTTTCTTCCAGCAGAGACTCTGAGAATCAGTTTGTGTTTCTTCCAGCAGAGACTCTAAGAATCAGTTTGTGTTTCTTCCAGCAGAGACTCTGAGAATCAGTTTGTGTTTCTTCCTGCAGAGACTCTGAGAATCAGTTTGTGTTTCTTCCAGCAGAGACTCTGAGAATCAGTTTGTGTTTCTTCCAGCAGAGACTCTGAGAATCAGTTTGTGTTTCTTCCAGCAGAGACTCTGAGAATCAGTTTGTGTTTCTTCCAGCAGAGACTCTGAGAATCAGTTTGTGTTTCTTCCAGCAGAGACTCTGAGAATCAGTTTGTGTTTCTTCCAGCAGAGACTGAGAATCAGTTTGTGTTTCTTCCTGCAGAGACTCTGAGAATCAGTTTGTGTTTCTTCCAGCAGAGACTCTGAGAATCAGTTTGTGTTTCTTCCAGCAGAGACTCTGAGAATCAGTTTGTGTTTCTTCCAGCAGAGACTCTGAGAATCAGTTTGTGTTTCTTCCAGCAGAGACTCTGAGAATCAGTTTGTGTTTCTTCCAGCAGAGACTCTGAGAATCAGTTTGTGTTTCTTCCAGCAGAGACTCTAAGAATCAGTTTGTGTTTCTTCCAGCAGAGACTCTGAGAATCAGTTTGTGTTTCTTCCTGCAGAGACTCTGAGAATCAGTTTGTGTTTCTTCCAGCAGAGACTCTGAGAATCAGTTTGTGTTTCTTCCAGCAGAGACTCTGAGAATCAGTTTGTGTTTCTTCCAGCAGAGACTCTGAGAATCAGTTTGTGTTTCTTCCAGCAGAGACTCTGAGAATCAGTTTGTGTTTCTTCCAGCAGAGACTCTGAGAATCAGTTTGTGTTTCTTCCAGCAGAGACTGAGAATCAGTTTGTGTTTCTTCCTGCAGAGACTCTGAGAATCAGTTTGTGTTTCTTCCAGCAGAGACTCTGAGAATCAGTTTGTGTTTCTTCCAGCAGAGACTCTGAGAATCAGTTTGTGTTTCTTCCAGCAGAGACTCTGAGAGATATAAAAGTGCTACTGTTTGTACTGGTGTAGTTGTCCTACAGTGCTTCCGAAAATATTACATTAATTAAATTGTTTTTTCCCCCCCTCATCAATCTACACACAATAACCCATAATAACAAAACAAAAACAGGGTTTTAGACATTTTTGCAAATGTATCAAAATATAAAACTGAAATATCACATTTACATAAGTATTCAGACCCTTTATTCAGTACTTTGTTGAAGCACCTTCGGCAGCGATTACAGCCTTGAGTCTTCTTGGGTATGACGTTACAAGCTTGGCACACCTGTATTTGGGGAGTTTCTCCCATTCTTCTCCGCAAATGCTCTCAAGCTCTGTCAGGTTGGATGGGGAGCGTCGCTGCACAGAAATGTTCAGGTCTTTCCAGAGATGCTCGATCAGGTTCAAGTCCGGGCTCTGGCTGGACCACTCAAGGACATTCAGAGACTTGTCCCGAAGCCACTCCTGCATTGTCTTGGCTGTGTGCTTAAGGTCATTGTCCAGTCGGAAGGTGAACCTTCTCCCCAGTCTGAGGTCCTGAGCGCTCAGGAGCAGGTTTTCATCAAGGATCTCTGTACTTTGCTCTGTTCATCTTTCCCTCGATCCTGACTAGTCTCCCAGTCCCTGCCGCTGAAAAACATCCCCACAGCATTATGCTGCCACCACCATGCTTCACCGTAGGGATGGTGCCAGGTTTCCTCCAGACGTGATATTTGGCATTTAGGCCAAAGAGTTCAATCGTGGTTTCATCATACCAGAGAATCTCGTTTCTCATGGTCTGAGAGTCCTTTAGGTGCCTTTGGCAAACTCCAAGCGAGCTGTCATGTGCCTTTTACTGAGGAGTGGATTTTGTCTGGCCACTCTACCACAAATGCCTGATTGGTGGAGTGCTGCAGAGATGGTTGTCCTTCTGGAAGGTTCTCCCATCTCCACAGAGGAACTCTGAAGCTCTGTCAGAGTGACCATCGGGTTCTTGGTCACCTCCCTGACCAAAGCCCTTCTCCCCTGATTGCATAGTTTGGCAAGGCGGCCAGCTCTAGAAAGAGTCTTGGTGGTTCCATTTAACCCTCCTATTACGCCATTTCCACTTCTGAGTTGTCTAAAATGCTAGTCAACCTCTATTTCTCCATGAAATGAAATGACTTTTCCTCATTGAGGGTCATGAACCTAAATTCAAAATGTGGACACACTGATGTGTTGTGGAATGTCTGTGTAGATTTTGTATACAAACATGATGTTTTGGGTCATTTTGACCCGGATGCTTTCATGTGTATAGATATTTGCACAGGTCCAAAATAAACAAGTGTATTTGATGTATATTGTTTTGACTGGTTCGGGTTGCATTTGAATAATTATGTTTGGGTGAAAAGGAGTTTCCCCAAGCTTCTCTTTCTCAGTGCGAGAGCAGCAGATCTCTGACACAGACAGTCCAGAAAGGAGCTCCAAAAGATGTTCAGTCAATGAAGCCTCAGCACAAATTCTGGACTGTGACAGTGAAATAGAAGAAGAGGTTTCAGAGATTGAGGACGATGCTGTTGAGAGGATTCAGAGGAGTGGACCATACCAGAGAGCATGCAGCAACCATCACCCAGAGAAGAGAGGACAATGCAGTCTAAAGATGGTAATATAGAATGGTCACCGTCACCACAACAAAGTCAAGGTAGACTGTCAGCTTCATTGTAATCAGAATTGTTCCAGGGCCTACACAATTTTCTCTGCCCCCCTCGCCAAGAAAGTAAAACCAGCACCACTTGTGTAGAATGCAATAAATACATCTGCAGAAAGCACACACGTACATTGTGTTCAACATGTGGAGAGAAAGACTGAAGGGATCATTTTGACCAATAGGGTCAACTCACACCTAAGTGTTACTGTTACTAGGAAATACAAGAAAAATGCCTACTTGGGGAAACAGAAAATGCTTGTTTGTGAGAAGAAAATATGTTTAACAAATAGTTCTATAAATATAGAGTTTTTTTTAAATCAAATGTTCTTGTATTTTGTCTTTCTGAAAGGTTTGACGGGACAAAATAAAGTTCTGGCTGTTTTGAATTGATTATTTGACTGTGTAGATTGTGTTTAAACTGTGTGGGTCAATCTGACCCATACCAGAATGGATGTCTTTTTTTCCAGCAAAACACAAGGGTTAAGAATGATGGAGGCCACTGTGTTCTTGGGGGATCTTCAATGCTGCAGAACATTTTTGGTACCCTTCCCCAGATCTGTGCCTCGACACAATCCTGTCTCAGAGCTCTATGGACAATTCCTTTGACCTCATGGCTTGGTTTTTGCACTGACATGCACTGTCAACTGTGGGACCTTATATAGACAGGTGTGTGCCTTTCCAAATCATGTTCAATCAATTGAATTTACCACAGGTGGAGTCCAATCAAGTTGTAGAAACATCTCAAGGATGATCAATGGAAACAGGATGCTCCTGAGCTGAATTTCGTGTTGCATAGCAAAGGGTCTGAATACTTATGTAAATAATGTATTTCTGTTTTTTAATTAGAATAAATAAGCAAACATTTCTAAAAACCTGTTTTCGCTTTGACATTATGGGGTATTCTGTGTAGATTGATGAGGACAACAATGAATTTAATCAATTTTAGAATAAGGCTGTAACGTAACAAAATGTGGAAAAAGGGAAGGGGTCTGAATACTTTCTGAATGCTCTGTATAAGACAAACATTTCAAAGTTCTACCAGAGGCTGCTCAAAATAAACCTAATTTACACCGTCTGCTTCTGGTAAACAGTATTTGTGAGATGGGAAACAACAGATAGTGCCGTCCCGTGGAGGGGGGGGGCAGAGGATCTGATAGTTATCTTGGGGACAAATTACACAGATGACAAGAGAGACACAGCCTGGGTTACGTCCCAAATGGCACAATATTCCCTATGTAGTGCACTACATTTACAATATGGGTCCTGGGAAAAAGTAGTGCACTAGATAGGGAATAAGGTGCCATTTAAGACTTAACCCTGATCATCATCATCATCATCATAACTGAAGTTAACTGCAGCCTACAGAGGAAAACATCTGACAGAGACATTCATACAGTAGAGGAAGACAACACTGGTGGAGACATCTGACAGAGACATTCATACAGCAGAGGAAGACAACACTGGTGGAGACATCTGACAGAGACATTCATACAGTAGAGGAAGACAACACTGGTGGAGACATCTGACAGAGACATTCATACAGCAGAGGAAGACAACACTGGTGGAGACATCTTACAGAGACATTCATACAGCAGAGGAAGACAACACTGGTGGAGACATCTGACAGAGACATTCATACAGCAGAGGAAGACAACACTGGTGGAGACATCTGACAGAGACATTCATACAGCAGAGGAAGACAACACTGATGGAGACATCTGACAGAGACATTCATACAGTAGAGGAAGACAACACTGGTGGAGACATCTGACAGAGACATTCATACAGCAGAGGAAGACAACACTGGTGGAGACATCTGACAGAGACATTCATACAGCAGAGGAAGACAACACTGGTGGAGACATCTGACAGAGACATTCATACAGCAGAGGAAGACAACACTGGTGGAGACATCTGACAGAGACATTCATACAGCAGAGGAAGGTACGTTGGTAGCTAAATGTTTATTTTTCTATTTTCCAGTAAATTACAAGTGGTCTACACACACACACACACACACACACACACCACTACTACATTACTTAACAGGCCCATGAAAGTGTTCTAGGGTCAGTTAGTGGTGAAGTGGTCAGACCATCACTATTTAGTCCACCGCACACACGCACACACACACACACACACACACACACACACACACACACACACACACACACACACACACACACACACACACACACACACACACACACAGCTGTGGAATGTGCCACCTTGGTCCCAGCTCAGTTATTAGCCACACAGTGGCCACCCGGCCAGACCACCCTACTGACATTGTCACAGACTTTAGAGAGACCCGGCCTGAACCCCAAACAGCAAACAAAGCAGAAGGAGAAACCCAGTGACCATGAAAATGTCCCCAGACCATCAGAAGTGGATAAATGAGTTAGATGTCAGTAGTGTGAACTCCTCAGTCAGGGGAGACTGGACCAGATCTCCCGGTCCAGAACCATAAGAGAGTCATTGTTGCCATTAGACGGTGGGATTTGAAGCCAACAGCTGAAGAAACCCAGACCAGACCCTTTGTCTTAACAGCGTCTCAACACATTCTGCTTCTCCACTCAAATAACACACGAGGAGAGAGTAGAGACACTCTGACTAAATGTATATGAACACCATACATCACACGCTACAAAAGCTTCCTGGTACAATAAACCATAATATACTCACTGAACCAGTTTCCAGGAATCAGTCTCCTAAAGGAATCATAAAGCCACCTTTGTATAATTCAACGTACTGTAGGCATGATGAAATCAACACCAAATATACACTGGTATACAAAAACACAGCAGTAATAACTTGCTTGTACTTACAGGTCAAGTCTTGAATAACAGATCCTTATGGCAGCAGTAGGCTGCAGTGTCTGCAGTGTACAGAGCAGAGACGCTCACTTCTCTCTCTCTCTCTCTCTCTCTCTCTCTCTCTCTCCTCATGGCCTTGAGAACACACAACACAACACAGGACTCCTCTGGCGTCTTGACTACTGCCCCATCTACCCTCCCTCCTAACCCCTCTACCCTCCCTCCTACCCCCTCTACCCTCCCTCCTAACCCCTCTACCCTCCCTCCTACCCTCCCTACCCTCCCTCCTACCCCCTCTACCCTCCCTCCTAACCCCTCTACCCTCCCTCTACCCTCCCTCCTACCCCCCCCTACCCTCCCTCCTACCCCCTCTACCCTCCCTCCTACCCCCTCCCTCCTACCCCCTCTACCCTCCCTCCTACCCCCTCTACCCTCCCTCCTACCATCCCTCCTACCCCCTCTACCCTCCCTCCTACCCTCCCTCCTACCCTCCCTCCTACCCCCTCTCCCCTCCCTCCTACCTCCTACCTCCTACCCCCTCCCTCCTACCCCCTCTCACCTCCCTCCTACCCCCTCTGCCCTTCCTCCTACCCCTCATATCCCTTCCATCCCCCACCAGGGAGCCTGGGAGTCAGTCACACATTAGTGGGGGAGTTTCACATCTAACCCAGCAGACTGATAAGATACAACAGAAGGAGTCAAGGACTACATCCCAAACAGCACCCTTTTCCCTATATATAGTGCAGTATTGTTGACCAGACTGGGCCCTGGTCCAAATGAGTGCAGTGGAAAGGGAATAGGGTGCTATTTAGGAGGCAAACAGAGACTTGTTCCCGGGTCTCAAACATGAGAAGTTGGGTCTCTCCTCTTCAGAGACTTCTTCCCCCGGTCTCAGACAGGACTCTAGTTGGTCTCTCCTCTTCAGAGACTTGTTCCCCCGGTCTCAGACAGGACTCTAGTTGGTCTCTCCTCTTCAGAGACTTCTTCCCCCGGTCTCAGACAGGACTCTAGTTGGTCTCTCCTCTTCAGATACTTCTTCCCCCGGTCTCAGACAGGACTCTAGTTGGTCTCTCCTCTTCAGAGACTTGTTCCCCCGGTCTCAGACAGGACTCTAGTTGGTCTCTCCTCTTCAGAGACTTGTTCCCCCGGTCTCAGACAGGACTCTAGTTGGTCTCTCCTCTTCAGAGACTTGTTCCCCCGGTCTCAGACAGGACTCTAGTTGGTCTCTCCTCTTCAGAGACTTGTTCCCCCAGTCTCAGACAGGACTCTAGTTGGTCTCTCCTCTTCAGAGACTTGTTCCCCCGGTCTCAGACAGGACTCTAGTTGGTCTCTCCTCTTCAGAGACTTGTTCCCCCGGTCTCAGACATGAGAAGTTGGGTCTCTCCTCTTCAGAGACTTCTTCCCCCGGTCTCAGACAGGACTCTAGTTGGTCTCTCCTCTTCAGAGACTTGTTCCCCCGGTCTCAGACAGGACTCTAGTTGGTCTCTCCTCTTCCGAGACTTCTTCCCCCGGTCTCAGACAGGACTCTAGTTGGTCTCTCCTCTTCAGATACTTCTTCCCCCGGTCTCAGACAGGACTCTAGTTGGTCTCTCCTCTTCAGAGACTTGTTCCCCCGGTCTCAGACAGGACTCTAGTTGGTCTCTCCTCTTCAGAGACTTGTTCCCCCGGTCTCAGACAGGACTCTAGTTGGTCTCTCCTCTTCAGAGACTTGTTCCCCCGGTCTCAGACAGGACTCTAGTTGGTCTCTCCTCTTCAGAGACTTGTTCCCCGGTCTCAGACAGGACTCTAGTTGGTCTCTCCTCTTCAGAGACTTGTTCCCCCGGTCTCAGACAGGACTCTAGTTGGTCTCTCCTCTTCAGAGACTTGTTCCCCCGGTCTCAGACAGGACTCTAGTTGGTCTCTCCTCTTCAGAGACTTGTTCCCCGGTCTCAGACAGGACTCTAGTTGGTCTCTCCTTTTCAGAGACTTGTTCCCCGGTCTCAGACAGGACTCTAGTTGATCTCTCCTCTTCAGAGACTTGTTCCCCGGTCTCAGACAGGACTCTAGTTGGTCTCT
>NW_021822962.1:939782-1046564 GCF_901001165.1 Salmo trutta
GGGGGAGGATGGGGAGTAGGAAGAGGAGTTGGAGTAGAAGGTGGAGGAGGAGGAGGGTGAGTAGGAGGAGTTGGAGGAGTTGGAGGAGGAGGAGGTGGAGGAGGAGGAGGAAAAGGGGGAGTAGGAGTAGGAGGAGGAGTTGGAGGAGGAGTTGGAGGAGGAGGAAGAGGGGGAGTAGGAGTAGGAGTAGGAGTTGGAGGAGGAGTTGGAGGAGTTGGAGGAGGAGTTGGAGGAGGAGGAGTTGGAAGAGGAGTTGGAGTAAGAGGTGGAGGAGGAGGAGGGTGAGTAGGAGGAGTTGGAGGAGGAGTTGGAGGAGGAGGAGGAAGAGGGGGAGGAGGAAGAGGAGTTGGAGTAGGAGGTGGAGGAGGAGGCGGGTGAGTAGGAGGAGTTGAGGAGGAGTTGGAAGAGGAGGAGGGTGAGTAGGAGGAGTTGAAGGAGGAGTTGGAGGAGGAGGAGGAAGTGGAGTTGGAGTAGGAGGTGGAGGAGGAGGAGGGTGAGTAGGAGGAGTTGAAGGAGGAGTTGGAGGAGGAGGAGGAAGAGGAGTTGGAGGAGGAGTTGGAGGAGGGTGAGTAGGAGGAGTTGAAGGAGGAGTTGGAGGAGGAGGAGGAAGAGGAGTTGGAGTAGGAGGTGGAGGAGGAGGAGGAAGAAGGGGAGGAGGAAGAGGGGGAGTAGGAGTAGGAGGAGGAGTTGGAGGAGGAGGAGGAGTTGGAGGAGGGGGAAGAGGGGGAGTAGGAGTAGGAGGAGGAGGAGGAGTTGGAGGAGGAGGAGGGGGAAGAGGAGAAGTTGGAGGAGTTGGAGGAGGAGTTGGAAGAGGAGGAGGGGGAAGAGGGGGAGGAGGAAGAGGGGGATTAGGAGTAGGAGGAGGAGTTGGAGGAGGAGGAGGGGGAAGAGGAGGAGGAGTTGGAGGAGGAGGAGGGGGAAGAGGAGGAGGAGTTGGAGGAGGAGTTGATGAGATGTTTCACGGTTGGCTTCCTCTACTGTGCTCAGCTGAGGTGGTCTAGCTGTCTAAACCACTGCCTCCAGAATACATGTACCAGTCCCTGTGTGGGTTATAATCCAACCCACTGCTATTCTGGCACAATGTCTCCCCTATCTTTCCTGCCAGGTGAAATAAACATTTGGAGAAATAAAAATGGGGGGAAATTGTAACCCAGAGAGGACCAGCCCCCAAAGACCCAGGGAGATTCTCATTTGGCCAAAGCTCGTTCTATCGTCGACTCCTCCGTACTCTCTCCTCCGTGACCCGGAAACCGATAAGCGGTGGAGTGGTCGAGGAGAGTGTCAATTAGTTAGTAAGCGAACTGAGGAGTGTCCTCACCTCATTGATAGCCTCCTCCCACCGAGGAAGCACAAGACTATCATTCCTGAGTCATTCACGGAAGAGTTCTGAGATCCGCCACACCTCCTTTGAATCAGTTGTTGTTTACTCGGAGGACAAAAGCATGCACATATTTAAAAACAATATCCTACTAAGTACTATATCTATAAAATGTCTAGCACAACGAGCTGCATGTCTTTTACTACTTTATACATTTCATTTGGGATTCCAACCCTGGAAACGTCATGACGCGCCAGTGAAGGAGAGTCTCATTTCATACAAGTTTGTTTACACATTTCCTCTCCTCCCCTCCTCCCCTCGGTTACCTTTGCCCTTTTTCAAAAGGAGGCGAGGAGGATGGAGGAGTTGAGCAAACCAATTGAGAATCTCCCCTAGTCCTGGAAGAGCCTGACAGGTCCTATCAGCTACTCTGCTCTGTGAATCTCCTCTAGTCCTGGAGGAGCCTGACAGGTCCCATCAGCTACTCTGCTCTGTGACTCTCCCCTAGTCCTGGAGAAGCCTGACAGGTCCCATCAGCTACTCTGCTCTGTGAATCTCCCCTAGTCCTGGAGAAGCCTGACAGGTCCCATCAGCTACTCTGCTCTGTGAATCTCCTCTAGTCCTGGAGGAGCCTGACAGGTCCCATCAGCTACTCTGCTCTGTGACTCTCCCATAGTCCTGGAGAAGCCTGACAGGTCCCATCAACTACTCTGCTCTGTGAATCTCCCCTAGTCCTGGAGAAGCCTGACAGGTCCCATCAGCTACTCTGCTCTGTGAATCTCCCCTAGTCCTGGAGAAGCCTGACAGGTCCCATCAGCTACTCTGCTCTGTGAATCTCCCCTAGTCCTGGAGGAGCCTGACAGGTCCCATCAGCTACTCTGCTCTGTGACTCTCCCCTAGTCCTGGAGAAGCCTGACAGGTCCCATCAGCTACTCTGCTCTGTGAATCTCCCCTAGTCCTGGAGGAGCCTGACAGGTCCCATCAGCTACTCTGCTCTGTGACTCTCCCCTAGTCCTGGAGAAGCCTGACAGGTCCCATCAGCTACTCTGCTCTGTGAATCTCCCCTAGTCCTGGAGAAGCCTGACAGGTCCCATCAGCTACTCTGCTCTGTGAATCTCCCCTAGTCCTGGAGAAGCCTGACAGGTCCCATCAGCCACTCTGCTCTGTGAATCTCCCCTAGTCCTGGAAGAGCCTGACAGGTCCCATCAGCTACTCTGCTCTGTGAATCTCCCCTAGTCCTGGAGAAGCCTGACAGGTCCCATCAGCTACTCTGCTCTGTGAATCCCCCCTAGTCCTGGAGGAGCCTGACAGGTCCCATCAGCCACCCTGCTCTGTGACTCTCCCCTAGTCCTGGAGGAGCCTGACAGGTCCCATCAGCCACTCTGCTCTGTGAATCTCCCCTAGTCCTGGAGGAGCCTGACAGGTCCCATCAGCTACTCTGCTCTGTGAATCTCCCCAAGTCCTGGAGGAGCCTGACAGGTCCCATCAGCTACTCTGCTCTGTGACTCTCCCCTAGTCCCGGAGAAGCCTGACAGGTCCCATCAGCCACTCTGCTAAGTAAATCCCCCCTAGTCCTGGAGGAGCTTGACAGGTCCCATCAGCCACTCTGCCCTCCAGGCATCTCAATTCTTCAGAGGGGCGTGACTCAGCCCTCTTATCTGGCCCCATCTCCTGTTTGACTAACTGCCCCCTCAGCCCTCCTGCCTTCCCCTGCTCGTCCTCCTGCACCCCCGGCCCCCCCTTTGCCCCCCTCTTCTTTCCTGAACCCCTTCATAGCACCACTCTGCCCGTCTGCCCCCCCACCCCTCCCTCCCTCTGCCCTGACACACAACACAGGAAAAAAATAATGGCCCTCCGTTCTAGCCCGCTGAGTCCCAAATGGCACCCTCTTCCCTATTTAGTGCAATACCTTTTCCCTATATACAGTACCAGTCAAAGGTTTGGACACACTTACTCATTCTAGGGATTTTCTTTATTTTTACTATTTTCTACAGTGTAGAATAATAGTGAAGACATAAAACTCTGAAATAACACATATGGATTCATGTAGTAACACCAAAAAAGTGTTAAACAAATCAAAATATATTTTATATTTTATATTCTTCAATGTAGCCATGATTAACATGTGTAGTGAAAATACGGTGATGATAAACATGTGTAGTGAAGATACTGTGGTGATTAACATGTGTAGTGAGGATAGTGTTGTGATTAACATGTGTAGTGAAGATACTGTGGTGATTAACATGTGTAGTGAGGATAGTGTTGTGATTAACATGTGTAGTGAAGATACTGTGGTGATTAACATGTGTAGTGAAAATACTGTGGTGATTAACATGTGTAGTGAAAATACTGTAGTGATAAACATGTGTAGTGAAAATACTGTAGTGATAAACATGTGTAGTGAAGATATTGTGGTGATTAACATGTGTAATTAAGATACTGTGGTGATTAACATGTGTAGTGAAAATACTGTGGTGATTAACATGTGTAGTGAAAATACTGTAGTGATAAACATGTGTAGTGAATATACTGTGGTGATTAACATGTGTAGTGAAGATATTGTGGTGATTAACATGTGTAATGAAGATACTGTGGTGATTAACATGTGTAGTGAAGATACTGTGGTGATTAACATGTGTAGTGAGGATAGTGTTGTGATTAACATGTGTAGTGAAAATACTGTGATGATGAACATGTGTAGTGAAAATACTGTAGTGATAAACATGTGTAGTGAAAATACTGTAGTGATAAACATGTGTAGTGAAAATACTGTGATGATTAACATGTGTAGTGAAGATAATGTGGTGATGAACATGTGTAGTGAAGATACGGTGGTGATGAACATGTGTAGTGAAGATATTGTGGTGATGAACATGTGTAGTGAAGATATTGTGGTGATTAACATGTGTAGTGAAGTTACTGTGTTGTTTAACATTTGTAGTGAAAATACTGTGATCAACATGTGTAGTGAAGATACAGTGGTGATTAACATGTGTAGTGAAGATACTGTGGTGATTAACATGTGTAGTGAAGATACAGTGGTGATTAACATGTGTAGTGAAGTTACTGTGGTGATGAACATGTGTAGTGAAGATACTGTGGTGATGAACATGTGTAGTGAAGATACAGTGGTGATTAACATGTGTAGTGAAGTTACTGTGTTGTTTAACATTTGTAGTGAAGATACTGTGGTGATCAACATGTGTAGTGAAGATACTGTGGTGATTAACATGTGTAGTGAAGATACTGTGGTGATTAACATGTGTAGTGAAGATATTGTGGTGATTAACATGTGTAGTGAAGATACTGTGGTGATTAACATGTGTAGTGAAGATACTGTAGTGATTAACATGTGTAGTGAAGATACGGTGGTGATTAACATGTGTAGTGAAGTTACTGTGGTGATGAACATGTGTAGTGAAGATACTGTGGTGATGAACATGTGTAGTGAAGATACGGTGGTGATGAACATGTGTAGTGAAGATACGGTGGTGATGAACATGTGTAGTGAAGATACAGACAGACAGATACAGGTGGATTTAGATACAGTGCATTCGGAAAGTATTCAGACCCCCTTGACTTAAAAATAAATAAATACGTTACAGCCTTATTCTAAAAATGATAGCATTTTTTTCTCATCAATCTACACACATTACTCCATAATGACAAAGCAAAAACTGTTTTTAGAAATTGTTGCAAATTTATAACAATAAAAAAAACGGTAATATTACATTTAAATAAGTATTCAGACCCTTTACTCAGTACTTTGTAGAAGCACCCTGGGCAGCGATTACAGCCTCGAGTCTTCTTGGTTATGACGCTACAAGCCTGGCACACCTGTATTTTGGGAGTTTCTCTCATTCTTCTCTGCAGATCCTATCAAGCTCGGTCAGGTTGGATGGGGAGCGTCACTGCACAGCTATTTTCAGGTCTCTCCAGAGATGTTCGATCAGGTTCAAGTCTGGGCTCTGGCTGGGCCACTCAAGGACATACAGAGACTTGTCCCGAAGCCACTCCTGCGTTGTCTTGCCTGTGTGCTTAGGGTTGTTGTCCTGTTGGAAGGTGAACCTTCGCCCCAGTCTGAGGTCCTGAGCGCTCTGGAGCAGGTTTTCATCTAGAATCTCTCTGTACTTTGCCTTGTTCATCTTTCCCTCAATCCTAACTAGTCTCCCAATCCATGCCGCTGAAAAACATCCCCACAGCATGATGCTGCCACCACCATGCTTAACCATAGGGATGGTGCCAGGTTTCCTCCAGATATGACGCTTGGCATTCAGACCAAAGAGTTCAATCTTGGTTTCATCAGACCAAAGAATTTTGTTCTCATAATCTGAAATTATTTTAGTTGCCTTTTTGGAAACTCCAAGCAGGTTGTCATGTGCCTTTTACTGAGGAGTGGCTTCCGTCCGGCCATTTTACCATAAATGCCTGATTGGTGGAGTGCTGCAGAGATGGTTGTCCTTCTGGAAGGTTCTCCCATGTAGTACAATATAGCCAAATCACAAGTTTAATATTGTTATGTAGAGATATATAGCCAAATCACAAGTTTGATATTGTTATGTAGTACTATATAGCCAAATTACAAGTTTAATATTGTTATGTAGAGATATATAGCCAAATCACATGTTTAATATTGTTATGTAGAGATATATAGCCAAATCACATGTTTAATATTGTTATGTAGTACTATATAGCCAAATCACATGTTTAATATTGTTATGTAGTGATATATAGCCAAATCACATGTGTAATATTGTTATGTACTACTATATAGCCAAATCACATGTTTAATATTGTTATGTAGAGATATATAGTCAAATCACATGTTTAATATTGTTATGTAAAGATATATAGTCAAATCACATGTTTAATATTGTTATGTAGTACTATATAGCCAAATCACATGTTTAATATTGTTATGTAGTACAATATAGCCAAATCACAAGTTTAATATTGTTATGTAGAGATATATAGCCAAATCACAAGTTTAATATTGTTATGTAGAGATATATAGTCAAATCACATGTTTAATATTGTTATGTAGAGATATATAGTCAAATCACATGTTTAATATTGTTATGTAGAGATATATAGCCAAACCACATGTTTAATATTGTTATGTAGAGATATATAGCCAAATCACATGTTTAATATTGTTATGTAGTGATATATAGCCAAATCACATGTGTAATATTGTTATGTACTACTATATAGCCAAATCACATGTTTAATATTGTTATGTAGAGATATATAGTCAAATCACATGTTTAATATTGTTATGTAAAGATATATAGTCAAATCACATGTTTAATATTGTTATGTAGAGATATATAGCCAAATCACATGTTTAATATTGTTATGTAGTACTATATAGCCAAATCACATGTGTAATATTGTTATGTAGTACAATATAGCCAAATCACATGTTTAATATTGTTATGTAGTGATATATAGCCAAATCACATGTGTAATATTGTTATGTACTACTATATAGCCAAATCACATGTTTAATATTGTTATGTAGAGATATATAGTCAAATCACATGTTTAATATTGTTATGTAAAGATATATAGTCAAATCACATGTTTAATATTGTTATGTAGAGATATATAGCCAAATCACATGTTTAATATTGTTATGTAGTACTATATAGCCAAATCACATGTGTAATATTGTTATGTAGAGATATATAGGCAAATCACACGCCACTTACATGACTGATCTTATCTCAGTGTTAGTGTTAGAGGACTGAATATTTCTACAGCATCAAAGACTGAAAGAAACCTCTATCTGACAACAATAGGACAAAAATAACTGAAGCTAAAAGCTGGCAAACAACTGACCCATGAAAGTAAATACCTCTGGAGACAATGATGACACAGTCAGGAGGAGAATGCCACTCTCATTCTCTCTCTCTCTCTCTCTCTCATTATCTCTCTCTCTCTGTCTCTCTCTCTCTCTCATTCTCTCTCTCGCTCTCTCTCTCTCTATCTTTGTGTCTGTCTCACCCTGATCTCTTCATTCTCATTCTTCTCTTCTCTCTCTCTCTCCTCAGCTCTCTCTCTCGATCTTCCATGTATTCATTATCTTCTCATCTCTCTCTCTCATCTTCTTCATTCTCTTCTAGCTTCCTTCTTTCTCGCTCTCTCTCTTTTCTCTCTCTTGTTCTCTCTTCTTTTCCCCCCCTCTCCCCCTTTCTCCCTCTTTCTTTATCTCTCTGTCTCTCTCTCTCTCTCTTTCTCTATCTCTCTCTCTCTGTCTCTCTCTCTCTCTCTCTCCCATTCTCTCTCTCTCTCTCTCTCTCTCTCTCTCTTTCTCTCTCTCTCTCTCTCTCTGTCTCTCTCTGTCTCTCTCTCTGTCTCTCTGTTTCTCTCTGTCTCTCTCTTTCTCTCCCCCCTCTCCCCCTTCTCCCTCTTTCTCTCTCTCTGTCTCTCTCTCTGTCACTTTTCTCTGTCTCTCTTTCTCTCCCCCTCTTTCTCTCCCCCTTCTCTCTCTCTCTCTCTCTCTCTCTCTCTCTCTCTCTCTCTCTGTCTCTCTTTCTCCCCCCCCCTCCATCCACCAGATGTCAGGTTGCATTGCCACATGGACTACAAGCAGCACTCAGCAAACACCACCAGGTGTGCATTCCTCTCTGGGCCTAACTGAGGTGGGAGCCCCTCCTCTGCACCAATAAAAACACACCGTTTCCCCTCTAGGTGCTCCCCTACACTGGGCTCGTCTGCGTCCCAAATGGAATCCTCTACCCTACATGGTGCACTACTTTTGACTAGTGCACAAAAGTAGTGCACTATATAGGGGACACGGTGCTGCCCTATGGGAGCAGTTCTATGGGCCCTGGTCAAAAGTAGTGCACTATATAGGGGACACGGTGCTGCCCTATGGGAGCAGTTCTATGGGCCCTGGATAAAAGTAGTGCACTATATAGGGAATCAGGCCCCATTTTAGACGCACCCTTGGTCTCACGGGACAGGAGCGAGGCCGTAGACTTAGAATTGGGTTAAGTGCACCACAGTGGACCACTAACCCCTCTTCAACCTGTCAAGTAAACTGGTGAGTCAAGACCAGAGAAAACAACCTGCTTTCTACTCTGTCTGACAAATCTGTGCTACTTCACAGGGCTGAGATATGGAGCTAGAGAGGCAGGGTGAGATGAAGGGGAGGAGGAGGGAGGAGGAGGAAGGAGGAGGAGGAGGACGGAGGAGGAAGGGAGGAGGTGGAGGACGGAGGAGGGAGGGAGGAGGTGGAGGACGGAGGAGGAGGGAGGAGGAGTAGGGAGGAGGAGGGAGGGAGGAGGTGGAGGACGGAGGAGGAGGGAGGAGGAGTAGGGAGGAGGAGGGAGGGAGGAGGTGGAGGACGGAGGAGGAGGGAGGAGGAGGAGGAGGAGGAGGGAGGAGGAGTAGGGAGGAGGAGGGAGGGAGGAGGTGGAGGACGGAGGAGGAGGGAGGAGGAGTAGGGAGGAAGGAGGAGGAGGAGGACGGAGAAGGACGGAGGAGGAGGGAGGGAGGAGGGAGGAGGGAGGAGGGTAGTAGTAGGGAGGACGGAGGAGGAGGAGGGAGGAGGAGGAGGGAGGGAGGAGGAGGAGGGAGGGAGGAGGAGGGAGGGAGGAGGAGGGAGGGAGGAGGAGGAGGAGGAGGGAGGGAGGGAGGAGGAGGGAGGGAGGAGGAGGGAGGGGGGAGGGAGGAGGAGGACGGTGGAGGGAGGGAGGGAGGGAGGGAGGGAGGGAGGGAGGGAGGGAGGGAGGGAGGGAGGGAGGAGGCTGTAATGGAAGGTCTGCTAGTATACACCTGGTCTATATTCACTCTTTAATCTGAGGAGGAAGAGGAGGGAGGAGGAAGGGACAGAAATGAAAGGCCATGCCTGACACTGATCCCTCATGTCGGACACACCACCCGGGGGCGGGAAAACATTCACCACAAATGAATCACAGACAGACAGACAGACAGACAGACAGACAGACAGACAGACAGACAGACAGACAGACAGACAGACAGACAGACAGACAGACAGACAGACAGACAGACAGACAATTGAACGTAACCACAGCGATGTGATGTGATGTACAATGATGGGCTTCTAGAATGCAGAGTCTACGGTTGCAAAATTCTGGTGACTTTCACAAAATTTGAAGATTACCACAATCAAAAGGGAATAAGCAGGACATCTGGAATCCTCCAACTAGTCTTTCTGGAAAACATTTAGGGAATTTGGGAAAAGTTACAATAATGTTGCAGCCGTACCAAATAAGGTGTTAGAGACATCAAGGACAGGGTTAATGACAGGGCTGTATGGTGACCTGGCTGTCATTACACCATGACAGTCCCCCTTCAGATAAAAGGTATTTACCAAGGAGTTGAGATTCACTGTAATTAAATACTCTGGATTACAGTGACACAGTGTAAAACAAGCTGTGTTCAAAGGCCAAGTACCACACAGACACACAACGACAACGGGACAGAAGAACACAGAGGCTGCACCATCTCCTCCTCGCCTTAAAACACCAGGAGCTGATGACTTGACAAGTATGATCCTGAAACGCTACTAAACACACTGTTGCAGAACTTGAGCAGGTTAAGAAATGCCTTATTAGAACTGTACTCTACCATATTAAGACGTTGTATTGACATTCTATTACAACAAGACAAGTGTTTTCTGTTACAAAATGTTCTGTACTGTGAACTTCTGTCATTACATTTTCTTCGTCTTATACATCTTCTTAGTTGTTGTGTTCATACCTAACAAGGCATTTTGGTCTAGAACTTTTACATTCAAAAAAATCTGAATGACATTTTAATACATGTGTGTGGAGTTAAAGGCTTTCTGGGCAGCAGTCAGCCTAGTGGTTAAGAGAGTTAGGCCAGTAACTGAAAGCTTGTTGGTTTGAATCCCAGAGCTGACTAGATGAAGCATCTACCGATGTGTCCTTGAGCAAGACACTTAACCCTAATTGCTCTTGTAAGTCACTCTGGATAAGAGCATCTGCTAAATGACTAAAATGTAAAATGGCACAAGAAGATCCATGGTCAATGATCATTACTAAAACAAGGCACTTTATAATTAAGAGCAGCTAATTGGCTGTTTTTCAAGAAGTTGTAACACACACACACCCGTCCTCATTTCCTGTACGACATAGAGGCTGGCATCAAGGGACTCATCAGGGGACGTGCTCCTCCTCTGAACATTATCCTGTCCTATATCTCTGACTGAAACTCAATGCACATCTGGAGAGAGAGAGAGAGAGAGAGAGAGAGAGAGAGAGAGAGAGAGAGAGAGAGACAGAGAGAGCAGAGATAGAGAGAGTAGAGATAGAGAGAGCAGAGAGAGAGAGAGAGAGAGAGAGAGAGAGAGAGAGAGAGCAGAGATAGAGAGAGCAGAGATAGAGAGAGCAGAGAGAGAGAGAGAGAGAGAGAGAGAGATAGAGAGAGCAGAGATAGAGAGAGCAGAGAGAGAGAGAGAGAGAGAGAGAGAGAGAGAGAGAGAGCAGAGATAGAGGGCGAGGCCTTTCCTGTTTCCATTGGGGCTAATTATACACCTCTGTAAAGGATGGACTAGTCTATATCTCAGGAAGAACTGCTACAGACAGACAGTGCGAGATCACTACAGCATAACACCATGACAAAATCAAATCAAATTGAATTTTATTTGTCACATGCGCCGAATACAACAGGTGTAGACCTTACCGCTACAAGTCCATGGTGCTTGCCTACGGAGCTGTGAGGGGAACGGCACCTCCGTACCTTCAGGCTCTGATCAGGCCCTACACCCAAACAAGGGCACTGCGTTCATCCACCTCTGGCCTGCTTGCCTCCCTACCTCTGAGGAAGCACAGTTCCCGCTCAGCCCAGTCAAAACTGTTCGCTGCTCTGGCACCCCAATGGTGGAACAAGCTCCCTCACGACGCCAGGACAGCGGAGTCAATCACCACCTTCCGGAGACACCTGAAACCCCACCTCTTTAAGGAATACCTGGGATAGGATAAAGTAATCCTTCTAACCCCCCCCCCTAAAAGATTTAGATGCACTATTGTAAAGTGGTTGTTCCACTGGATATCATTAGGTGAATGCACCAATTTGTAAGTCGCTCTGGATAAGAGCGTCTGCTAAATGACTTAAATGTAAATGTAAATGTTAAATGTAAATGTAAATGTAAATGCTTACTTACAAGTCCTTAACCAACAATGCAGTTCAAGAAATAGAGTTAAGAAAATATTTACTAAATAAACTAAAGTAAAAAAAATAAAATAACACAAGAAAATTACTTAGACTTGGCGCTCCAGTACTGCTTGCCGTGCGGTAGCAGAGAGAACAGTCTATGACTTGGGTGACTGGAGTCTTTGACAATTTTTTGGGCCTTCCTCTGACACCGCCTGGTATATAGGTCCTGGATGGCAGGAAGCTTGGCCCCAGTGATGTACTGGGCTGTACGCACTACCCTCTGTAGCACCTTACGGTCGGATGCCAAGCAGTTAACATACCAGGCGGGGATGCAACCGGTCAGGATGCTCTCAATGGTGCAGCTGTATAACTTTTTGAGGATCTGGGGACCCACACCAAATCATTTCAGTCTCCTGAGGGGGAAAATGTGTTGTCGTGCCCTCTTCACAACTGTCTTGGTGTGTTTGGACCATGATAGATCGTTGGTGATGTGGACACCAAAGACCTTGAAACTGTCGACCCGTTCCACTACAGCCCCGTCGATGTTAATGGGGGCCTGTTAGGCCCTGCCGTTCATATAGTCCACAATCAGCTCCTTTGTCTTGCTGACATTGAGGGAGAGGTTGTTGTCCTGGCACCACACTGCCAGGTCTCTGACCTCCTCCCTATAGGCTATCTCATCGTCGTAGGTGATTTACCACTGTTGTGTCGTCAGCAAACTTAATGATGGTGTTGAAGTCGTGCTTGGCCACGCAGTCGTGGGTGAACAGGAAGTACAGGAGGGGACTAAGCACGCACCCATGAGGGGCCCCAGTGTTGAGGATCAGCGTGGCAGATGTGTTGTTTCCTACCTTTACCACCTGGGGGAGGTGTTTAGTCCCAGGGTCCTTAGCTTAGTGATGAGCTTTGTGGGCACTATGGTGTTGAATGCTGAGCTGTAGTCAATGAACAGCATTCTCACATAGGTGTTCCATTTGTTCAGGTGGGAAAGGACAGTGTGGAGTGCGATTGAGATTGCGTGAGTGCTACGGGGCGGTAATAATTTAGGCAGGTTACCTTCGCTTTCTTGGGCACAGGGACTATGGTGGTCTGTTTGAAACATGTAGGTATTACAGACTTGGTCAGGGAGAGGTTGAAAATGTTAGTGAAGACACTTACCAGTTGGTTTGCGCATGCTTTCAGCACACGTCCTGGTAATCCATCTGGCCTGTGGCTTTGTGAATGTTGACCTGTTTAAAGGTCTTGCTCACATCGGCTACGGAGAACATGATCACACAGTAGTCCGGAACAGCTGGTGCTCTCATCCATGCTTCAGTGTTGCTTGCCTCAAAGCGAGCATTAAAAGCATTTAGCTTGTCTGGTAGGCTCGCGTCACTTGGCAGCTCGCGGCTGGGTTTCCCTTTGTATTCTGTAAATAGTTTTCAAGTCCTGCCACATCCGACGAGCGTCAGAGCTGGTGTAGTAGGATTCAATTTTAGTCCTGTATTGACGCTTTGCCTGCTTGATGGTTCGTCTGAGGGCATATCGGGATTTCTTATAAGCGTCCGGATTAGTGTCCGGCTCCTTGAAAGCGGCAACTCTAGCCTTTAGCTCAGTGCGGATGTTGCCTGTAATCCATCGACGACATCTGACCACTTCCGTATTGAGTGAGTCACTGGTACTTCCTGCTTTCGTTTTTGCTTGTAAACAGCAATCAGGATAGAATTATGGTCAGATTTGCCAAATGGAGGACGAGGGAGAGATTTGTATATGTCTGTGTGTGGAGCAAAAGTGGTCTAGAATGTTTTTCCTCTGGTTGCACATGTGACATGCTGGTAGATATTAGGTCAAGTAGATTTAAGGTTGCCTGCATTAAATTACCCAGCCACTAGGAGCGCCGTTTCTGGATGAGCATTTTCTTGTTTGCTTATGGCCTTATACAGCTCGTTGAGTGTGGTCTTAGTGCCATCATCGATTTGTGGTGGTAAATAGACAGCTATGAATAATATAAATGAGAACTCTTTTGGTAGAGAGTGTGGTCTACAGCTTATCATGAGGTATTCTACCTTAGGCGAGCAATACCTCGAGACTTCTTTAATATTAGACATTGCGCACCAGCAGTTATTGACACACATCCCCGCCCCTCGTCTTACCAGATGTAGCTGCTCTGTCCTGCCCATGCACGGAAAACCCAGCCAGCTCTATAGTATCCATGTCATCGTTCAGCCACGTCTCGGTGAAACATAAGATATTACAGTTTTTAATGTCCTGTTGGTGGGATAGTCTTACATGTAGATCGTCCAGTTTATTTTCCAATGATTACACGTTGGCCAATAATACGGAGGGTAGTGGTGGTTTACCTACTTGCCGGCTAATTCTCACAAGGCACCCCGCCTTCTTCCCCCTTTTTCTCTGTCTTTTCTTCACGCTGATGACAGGGATTTGGGCCTGGTCTTGACAAAGCAGTATATCCTTCGCGTCGGATTCATTAAAGAAAAAATCTTCGTCCAGTTCGAGGTGAGTAATCGCTATTCTGATGTCCAGAAGCTCTTTTCGGTCAAAAGAGAAGGTAGCAGCAACATTATGTACAAAATAAGTTACAAACAATGGGAAAAAACTAACAAAATAGCCCAGTTGGTTATTAGACTGTAAAATGGCAGCCCTCCCCTCCGGTGCCATTAACTCCCTCCCTAACTCCCAAGACACCATGAGACACCATGAGTCCTACATTTGGTGACTTTGACAAGTTCTTAACCGAGAGAGTTCCCAATATTGGTGGTTAATGTATTAAGAACTAATGTATAAGAAATACATTGGAGGGAACACAGTTCAGGAGTCAAATGATGCGGTTTCATAGATGTTTATCTTTCAGCTCAGATGGAGCTTCAGGAAGACTTCAAGTCTATCACACAACCAAACTCAGAGACTATACAGTACCATTAGGAAGACTTCAAGTCTATCACACAACCAAACTCAGAGACTAAAGGTTTTGGAGAAAGTCTGATTTTCAAAATAATCCATTTTGTCACTACTTGACCATGGCTCAAATTGTCTGCCATCTGAGTGTGTTGCTACATGAATAATTTGTTTAGTTTTGAGCTTGAAGAGCGACTGTTCTTCTTCTAAACTAGGTTGTTTATGAGAGTAGACTTTATCAGTATAATGGCTCCTTCCTGTTTGTAGACAGATTCCTGGAATGATCTGTGTTTTCAAAGCTTTTGAGTCTGGATCAAATGTCTCTTATAACCAGAGAGAGATACATTCCTGCTAAACAACATGGGATCCATGACAGTCCCTACGGCATGGATAACAGAACTACTGATGGCAGAAGCGAAAACATGTGGACTGGGTCCTAAATGGCACCTTTCTCAGCCTGAACCCAACGGCCGGTTTGGGCCTTAACGTGCTGTGTCTGCACACCTTTTTAACCTACTACATTTCACTCTCAACCACAGCAGCTATAGACACTAGTCGTGCTAGGCTTCCAACATTGGCTGGGCCAGAGAAATGTGTGGCTATGATGAAACCTATTTTTCTGATGATTGAAATGTATCACATTGCGATACGTATAGGCTGCAGTGTACTGAGGAGAACGATGATCCACAAGACCTGTATCAGAACCATCCCATAATAGGCTGCAGTGTACTGAGGAGAATGATGATCCACAAGACCTGTATCAGAACCATCCCATAATAGGCTGCAGTGTACTGAGGAGAATGATGATCCACAAGACCTGTATCAGAACCATCCCATAATAGGCTGCAGTGTACTGAGGAGAATGATGATCCACAAGACCTGTATCAGAACCATCCCATAATAGGCTGCAGTGTACTGAGGAGAATGATGATCCACAAGACCTGTATCAGAACCATCCCATAATAGGCTGCAGTGTACTGAGGAGAATGATGATCCACAAGACCTGTATCAGAACCATCCCATAATAGGCTGCAGCGCACTGAGGAGAATGACGATCCACAAGACCTGTATCAGAACCATCCCATAATAGGCTGCAGCGCACTGAGGAGAATGATGATCCACAAGACCTGTATCAGAACCATCCCATAATAGGCTGCAGCGCACTGAGGAGAATGATGATCCACAAGACCTGTATCAGAACCATCCCATAATAGGCTGCAGCGCACTGAGGAGAATGATGATCCACAAGACCTGTATCAGAACCATCCCATAATAGGCTGCAGCGCACTGAGGAGAATGATGATCCACAAGACCTGTATCAGAACCATCCCATAATAGGCTGCAGCGCACTGAGGAGAATGATGATCCACAAGACCTGTATCAGAACCATCCCATAATAGGCTGCAGTGTACTGAGGAGAATGATGATCCACAAGACCTGTATCAGAACCATCCCATAATAGGCTGCAGCGCACTGAGGAGAATGATGATCCACAAGACCTGTATCAGAACCATCCCATAATAGGCTGCAGTGTACTGAGGAGAATGATGATCCACAAGACCTGTATCAGAACCATCCCATAATAGGCTGCAGTGTACTGAGGAGAATGACGACCCACAAGACCTGTATCAGAACCATCCCATAATAGACTGCAGCGCACTGAGGAGAATGATGATCCACAAGACCTGTATCAGAACCATCCCATAATAGGCTGCAGCGCACTGAGGAGAATGATGATCCACAAGACCTGTATCAGAACCATCCCATAATAGGCTGCAGCGCACTGAGGAGAATGATGATCCACAAGACCTGTATCAGAACCATCCCATAATAGGCTGCAGTGTACTGAGGAGAATGATGATCCACAAGACCTGTATCAGAACCATCCCATAATAGGCTGCAGTGTACTGAGGAGAATGACGACCCACAAGACCTGTATCAGAACCATCCCATAATAGACTGCAGCGCACTGAGGAGAGTGATGACATGAATGTCTAGTATGCTGTGTAATGACATGAATACCTCGTATGCTGTGTAATGACATGAATGCCTCGTATGCTGTGTAATGACATGAATACCTCGTATGCTGTGTAATGACATGAATGCCTCGTATGCTGTGTAATGACATGAATACCTCGTATGCTGTGTAATGACATGAATGTCTAGTATGCTGTGTAATGACATGAATGTCTAGTATGCTGTGTAATGACATGAATACCTCGTATGCTGTGTAATGACATGAATACCTCGTATGCTGTGTAATGACATGAATACCTCGTATGCTGTGTAATGACATGAATGCCTCGTATGCTGTGTAATGACATGAATACCTCGTATGCTGTGTAATGACATGAATGTCTAGTATGCTGTGTAATGACATGAATGCCTCGTATGCTGTGTAATGACATGAATGCCTCGTATGCTGTGTAATGACATGAATACCTCGTATGCTGTGTAATGACATGAATGTCTAGTATGCTGTGTAATGACATGAATGTCTAGTATGCTGTGTAATGACATGAATGCCTCGTATGCTGTGTAATGACATGAATGTCTAGTATGCTGTGTAATGACATGAATGCCTCGTATGCTGTGTAATGACATGAATGTCTAGTATGCTGTGTAATGACATGAATGCCTTGTATACTGTGTAATGACATGAATACCTCGTATGCTGTGTAATGACATGAATGCCTCGTATGCTGTGTAATGACATGAATACCTCGTATGCTGTGTAATGACATGAATGTCTAGTATGCTGTGTAATGACATGAATGCCTCGTATGCTGTGTAATGACATGAATACGTCGTATGCTGTGTAATGACATGAATACGTCGTATGCTGTGTAATGACATGAATACGTCGTATGCTGTGTAATGACATGAATACGTCGTATGCTATGTAATGACATGAATACGTCGTATGCTGTGTAATGACATGAATACGTCGTATGCTGTGTAATGACATGAATACGTCGTATGCTGTGTAATGACATGAATGTCTAGTATGCTGTGTAATGACATGAATGTCTAGTATGCTGTGTAATGACATGAATACCTCGTATGCTGTGTAATGACATGAATGTCTAGTATGCTGTGTAATGACATGAATGTCTAGTATGCTGTGTAATGACATGAATACCTCGTATGCTGTGTAATGACATGAATACCTCGTATGCTGTGTAATGACATGAATACCTCGTATGCTGTGTAATGACATGAATGCCTCGTATGCTGTGTAATGACATGAATACCTCGTATGCTGTGTAATGACATGAATGTCTAGTATGCTGTGTAATGACATGAATGCCTCGTATGCTGTGTAATGACATGAATGCCTCGTATGCTGTGTAATGACATGAATACCTCGTATGCTGTGTAATGACATGAATGTCTAGTATGCTGTGTAATGACATGAATGTCTAGTATGCTGTGTAATGACATGAATGCCTCGTATGCTGTGTAATGACATGAATGTCTAGTATGCTGTGTAATGACATGAATGCCTCGTATGCTGTGTAATGACATGAATGTCTAGTATGCTGTGTAATGACATGAATACCTCGTATGCTGTGTAATGACATGAATGCCTCGTATGCTGTGTAATGACATGAATACCTCGTATGCTGTGTAATGACATGAATGTCTAGTATGCTGTGTAATGACATGAATGCCTCGTATGCTGTGTAATGACATGAATACGTCGTATGCTGTGTAATGACATGAATACGTCGTATGCTGTGTAATGACATGAATACGTCGTATGCTGTGTAATGACATGAATACGTCGTATGCTATGTAATGACATGAATACGCCGTATGCTGTGTAATGACATGAATACGTCGTATGCTGTGTAATGACATGAATACGTCGTATGCTGTGTAATGACATGAATGTCTAGTATGCTGTGTAATGACATGAATGTCTAGTATGCTGTGTAATGACATGAATACGTTGTATGCTGTGTAATGACATGAATACCTCGTATGCTGTGTAATGACATGAATGCCTCGTATGCTGTGTAATGACATGAATACCTCGTATGCTGTGTAATGACATGAATGCCTCGTATGCTGTGTAATGACATGAATACCTCGTATGCTGTGTAATGACATGAATGTCTAGTATGCTGTGTAATGACATGAATGCCTCGTATGCTGTGTAATGACATGAATGTCTAGTATGCTGTGTAATGACATGAATGCCTTGTATACTGTGTAATGACATGAATACCTCGTATGCTGTGTAATGACATGAATGCCTCGTATGCTGTGTAATGACATGAATACCTCGTATGCTGTGTAATGACATGAATGTCTAGTATGCTGTGTAATGACATGAATGCCTCGTATGCTGTGTAATGACATGAATACGTCGTATGCTGTGTAATGACATGAATACGTCGTATGCTGTGTAATGACATGAATACGTCGTATGCTGTGTAATGACATGAATACGTCGTATGCTATGTAATGACATGAATACGTCGTATGCTGTGTAATGACATGAATACGTCGTATGCTGTGTAATGACATGAATACGTCGTATGCTGTGTAATGACATGAATGTCTAGTATGCTGTGTAATGACATGAATGTCTAGTATGCTGTGTAATGACATGAATATGTTGTATGCTGTGTAATGACATGAATACCTCGTATGCTGTGTAATGACATGAATGCCTCGTATGCTGTGTAATGACATGAATACCTCGTATGCTGTGTAATGACATGAATGCCTCGTATGCTGTGTAATGACATGAATACCTCGTATGCTGTGTAATGACATGAATGTCTAGTATGCTGTGTAATGACATGAATACGTTGTATGCTGTGTAATGACATGAATACGTCGTATGCTGTGTAATGACATGAATGCCTCGTATGCTGTGTAATGACATGAATACCTCGTATGCTGTGTAATGACATGAATACCTCGTATGCTACTAGGAGAATGAAGAGCTACATAAGGTAGGCAGTAGGACAGGTGTCCAGTGAGATGTCAAAGCTTTGTCTTATACGGTAAACAGAAAGAGAGAGAAAGAGAACAGACAGAAACAGAAAGAGAGAGAGAACATACAGAAACAGAAAGAGGGAGACAGAGAACAGACAGAAACAGGAAGAGAGAGACAGAGAACAGACAGAAACAGGAAGAGAGAGACAGAAAACAGACAGAAACAGGAAGAGAGAGACAGAGAACAGACAGAAACAGGAAGAGAGACAGAGAACAGACAGAAACAGGAAGAGAGAGACAGAGAACAGACAGAAACAGGAAGAGAGACAGAGAACAGACAGAAACAGGAAGAGAGAGACAGAGAACAGACAGAAACAGAAAGAGAGAGACAGAGAACAGACAGAAACAGGAAGAGAGAGACAGAGAACAGACAGAAACAGAAAGAGAGAGACAGAGAACAGACAGAAACAGGAAGAGAGAGACAGAGAACAGACAGAAAGAGAGAGACAGAGAACAGACAGAAACAGGAAGATAAAGACAGAGAACAGACAGAAACAGGAAGAGAGAGACAGAAAACAGACAGAAACAGAAAGAGAAAGACAGAGAACAGACAGAAACAGGAAGAGAGAGACAGAAAACAGACAGAAACAGGAAGAGAGAGACAGAAAACAGACAGAAACAGGAAGAGAGAGACAGAGAACAGACAGAAACAGAAAGAGAGAGACAGAGAACAGACAGAAACAGATAGAGAGAGACAGAGAACAGACAGAAACAGATAGAGAGAGACAGAGAACAGACAGAAAGTGAAGAAGTGTGGGATATTAATAAGGAGTCTGACAGATCTGATTTGAAAGCAGCTTTCAGTCTGTCTATTAGTATGCAGGAGAGGGAAGAGGAGTGGGGGGAGAGACAGAGAGAGAGAGAGAGAGAGAGAGAGAGAGAGAGAGGGAGAGAGAGAGAGAGAGAGAGACAGAGAAAGAGAGAGAGAGAGAGACAGACAGAGAAAGAGAGAGAAAGTGAGAGACAGAGAAAGAAAGAGAAAGACAGAGACAGAGAAAGAGAGAGAAAGCAAGAGACAAAGTGAGAGAGAGAAACAGTGTACATCGCTAGGCAACCCCACAGTGGTCTGGTCTGCATGTGGACTGTAACTGTTTGGGTGGCTCTTTGTAATCACACTAATTGTTTTAATTGCTCACAAACATTTTGGGGGAGTGGTGGTCCAAAGTACATGTTTAAATTGAATTAAAAGTTGAAAAGATTGAACCGTATTCTGTGTGCTAAACACAGAGCAGCAGACTAGATGATTATGGTAAAGTCCCAAATAGCACCCTATTCCCAATAGGCTTCTGGTCAAAAGTAGCTCACTATATAGGGAATAGCAGGCCATTTGGGACGCACCCCTATACATTGAGCAACCATCCTGAAAATATAGAGACTATAGCTCGGTGGATTTAACAGCCCTAATAAATGACTGATCAAGAGGTGGTCCAGTGAAATGTCAAAGCTTTGTCTTCTACGGTTAAACAGCTGTCATAAACTATGTACATTGGTGGTATTCACACCAGACCCAGAGAACTAGGGTTCACTTCCAAATAGAGGAACCATCTACCTGCAGTAAGGGAACACACACCGCACCGAATGTCCATCTGCCAGTCATCTGCAGTTCCTTCGCCGTTCGTTCGCCGCAGCGGGTTTTAGGGACCACCCGCTCGCTGTTGGGCATCTGACTGACGTCATTTTCGCGTGATTGTACATCTGCTGCACTCGGTTTCACAATTATGGCACTCTGTTGTACTCTCAGCCAGCAAATGCTACCAGTGTGTCCATACCCTTCAGATAGTACACTAGTCTCTAACTCTGCAGTCTGTCCTTCCATACCCTTCAGATAGTACACTAGTCTCTAACTCTGCAGACTGTCCTTCCATACCCTTCAGATAGTACACTAGTCTCTAACTCTGCAGACTGTCCTTCCATACCCTTCAGATAGTACACTAGTCTCTAACTCTGCAGTCTGTCCTTCCATACCCTTCAGATAGTACACTAGTCTCTAACTCTGCAGTCTGTCCTTCCATACCCTTCAGATAGTACACTAGTCTCTAACTCTGCAGACTGTCCTTCCATACCCTTCAGATAGTACACTAGTCTCTAACTCTGCAGACTGTCCTTCCATACCCTTCAGATAGTACACTAGTCTCTAACTCTGCAGTCTGTCCTTCCATACCCTTCAGATAGTACACTAGTCTCTAACTCTGCAGACTGTCCTTCCATACCCTTCAGATAGTACACTAGTCTCTAACTCTGCAGACTGTCCTTCCATACCCTTCAGATAGTACACTAGTCTCTAACTCTGCAGTCTGTCCTTCCATACCCTTCAGATAGTACACTAGTCTCTAACTCTGCAGTCTGTCCTTCCATACCCTTCAGATAGTACACTAGTCTCTAACTCTGCAGACTGTCCTTCCATACCCTTCAGATAGTACACTAGTCTCTAACTCTGCAGACTGTCCTTCCATACCCTTCAGATAGTACACTAGTCTCTAACTCTGCAGTCTGTCCTTCCATACCCTTCAGATAGTACACTAGTCTCTAACTCTGCAGACTGTCCTTCCATACCCTTCAGATAGTACACTAGTCTCTAACTCTGCAGTCTGTCCTTCCATACCCTTCAGATAGTACACTAGTCTCTACCTCTGCAGTCTGTCCTTCCATACCCTTCAGATAGTACACTAGTCTCTAACTCTGCAGACTGTCCTTCCATACCCTTCAGATAGTACACTAGTCTCTAACTCTGCAGACTGTCCTTCCATACCCTTCAGATAGTACACTAGTCTCTAACTCTGCAGACTGTCCTTCCATACCCTTCAGATAGTACACTAGTCTCTAACTCTGCAGACTGTCCTTCCATACCCTTCAGATAGTACACTAGTCTCTAACTCTGCAGTCTGTCCTTCCATACCCTTCAGATAGTACACTAGTCTCTAACTCTGCAGACTGTCCTTCCATACCCTTCAGATAGTACACTAGTCTCTAACTCTGCAGTCTGTCCTTCCATACCCTTCAGATAGTACACTAGTCTCTAACTCTGCAGACTGTCCTTCCATACCCTTCAGATAGTACACTAGTCTCTAACTCTGCAGTCTGTCCTTCCATACCCTTCAGATAGTACACTAGTCTCTACCTCTGCAGTCTGTCCTTCCATACCCTTCAGATAGTACACTAGTCTCTAACTCTGCAGTCTGTCCTTCCATACCCTTCAGATAGTACACTAGTCTCTAACTCTGCAGACTGTCCTTCCATACCCTTCAGATAGTACACTAGTCTCTAACTCTGCAGACTGTCCTTCCATACCCTTCAGATAGTACACTAGTCTCTAACTCTGCAGACTGTCCTTCCATACCCTTCAGATAGTACACTAGTCTCTAACTCTGCAGTCTGTCCTTCCATACCCTTCAGATAGTACACTAGTCTCTAACTCTGCAGACTGTCCTTCCATACCCTTCAGATAGTACACTAGTCTCTAACTCTGCAGTCTGTCCTTCCATACCCTTCAGATAGTACACTAGTCTCTACCTCTGCAGTCTGTCCTTCCATACCCTTCAGATAGTACACTAGTCTCTAACTCTGCAGTCTGTCCTTCCATACCCTTCAGATAGTACACTAGTCTCTAACTCTGCAGACTGTCCTTCCATACCCTTCAGATAGTACACTAGTCTCTAACTCTGCAGACTGTCCTTCCATACCCTTCAGATAGTACACTAGTCTCTAACTCTGCAGTCTGTCCTTCCATACCCTTCAGATAGTACACTAGTCTCTAACTCTGCAGTCTTCCCTTCCCTTCTATACCTTTTGGCTTGTGAACATGTAGTGCTAATTTTAGTATGCATATTTATAGAGGCAAATACTACCAGATAAAACCCTTTCTTTCAAACCTCTTGTTGGCAAGTTGTTGCTAACACAAGATAGATAACACACATATGCTATGCTCCGTATTGATGTGCAGTTACGAGAGCGGTCAAACTGGCTGGCCACAGGGGTCGACCATCCCCATGACCCACTGCTCTACACCCTGCCAATCAGACAGCAGTGCTCTACACCCTGCCAATCAGACAGCAGTGCTCTACACCCTGCCAATCAGACAGCAGAGCTCTAAACCCTGTCAATCAGACAGCAGTGCTCTAAACCCTGTCAATTTGACAGCAGAGCTCTAAACCCTGTCGATTAGACAGCAGAGCTCTAAACCCTGTCAATCAGACAGCAGAGCTCTAAACCCTGTCAATCAGAAACCAGTGCAGCCTGCCATGGCAACTGATTATATTAGTTAAAGGGACAATACACCTCAAAAGTTTTGCATTACATTTTTCAGATTCTACGAATAACAATAATCTGAAATAAACATTTACCTTATTCTCTCTTCATTAGCAATAACAACTATTGTATCACATATAGAAATAGTTAATTATTAAGCTGAGGACGAGTGATGAGGACAACAGTGGATTTGGCATCCTATGGGCCCTATAGGTCAGAGGAGAATATGCTCTCCGCCTGCATCCCAAATGGCACCCTATTCCCTGTATAGTGCACTACTTTAGACTAGAACCCATATGGCCCAATAGAGAATAGGGTGCCATTTGGGACACTGGGAATCCCCCAGCAGGAGTCTTCTTCCCCATCCATCGCTTCACAATTCACCTCTCTGCGTCCTTCTGTTTCGCTCACTCCATTTTCCCAACAATATGGTGGTCAGTAAACGAGAGAGGGGGGAAAAAGTACAACTCTTGACAGCTAGTCAGGGTCTGACTCAAATGAAAGCAGAGAGACAAAATGTCTTCCTCATTTGTTGGGAACAGGAGTCTTAATGTGTTTCCAATGGCACCTTATTCCATATATGGTTTTTTGACCAGCTTCCTAGGGTAGTGGTCAAACATAGTGCACTAAACAGGGAGCCATTTGGGACTGACATTAGAATTAGTGAAGCATTTTTCCTCCAGATTGGACTCAGGAGCTTGGGGCTTAATCAAGTGGAAACAGGGGATGGGGAGTGTGGGGGTGGCCAGGCCAGGCCAGGGGTAGGGTAGTAGGGTGGTAGAATGGGGCAATTGTTGTGAAGAAAGCCCTCATGTCGAGTCTGCTTTGATGTCTTCCTGCAGGGATACAGTTCATTTCCACAGTAGCATTCAACCCCAAAGCCAATTTTTGTTTGCAGATTACTAGCAAATTATTTGGAGCAAATTCTTACTTTCTTTGTAAAGTATGTTGTGAAATGCACTTTAAATGAATTGTAACTTGACTAGTTTGTGGACTAATTTACAACATGAATGTATTATTTATAATTGTCAGGTATGAGGCATTTTCCACAAAATGTTTTTAAATAGCTGAATTACTCGACTTCCTGACCGCAGCATCCACTGATCTGTAATGTGTTCCATCCACTGATCTGTAATGTGTTCCATCCACTGATCTGTAATGTGTTCCATCCACTGATCTGTAATGTGTTCCATCCACTGATGTGTAATGTGTTCCATCCACTGATCTGTAATGTGTTCCATCCACTGACCTGTAATGTGTTCCATCCACTGATCTGTAATGTGTTCCATCCACTGATCTGTAATGTGTTCCATCCATGTCAGTCAGTCATTCACTCTCTCTCTCTCTCGCTCTCTCTCTCTCTCTCTCTCTCTCTCTCTCTCTCTCTCTCTCTCTCTCTCTCATGACAATATCAATATTCACGAAAGATTCCTCCTGTCTTTCCCAGTGCGTCTAGAGTCCTCCTGTCTTTCCCAGTGCATCTAGAGTCCTCCTGTCTTTCCCAGTGCGTCTAGAGTCCTCCTGTCTTTCCCAGTGCGTCTAGAGTCCTCCTCTCTTTCCCAGTGCGTCTAGAGTCCTCCTCTCTTTCCCAGTGCGTCTAGAGTCCTCCTGTCTTTCCCAGTGCGTCTAGAGTCCTCCTGTCTTTCCCAGTGCGTCTAGAGTCCTCCTGTCTTTCCCAGTGCGTCTAGAGTCCTCCTGTCTTTCCCAGTGCGTCTAGAGTCCTCCTGTCTTTCCCAGTGCGTCTAGAGTCCTCCTGTCTTTCCCAGTGCGTCTAGAGTCCTCCTGTCTTTCCCAGTGCGTCTAGAGTCCTCCTCTCTTTCCCAGTGCGTCTAGAGTCCTCCTGTCTTTCCCAGTGCGTCTAGAGTCCTCCTGTCTTTCCCAGTGCGTCTAGAGTCCTCCTGTCTTTCCCAGTGCGTCTAGAGTCCTCCTCTCTTTCCCAGTGCGTCTAGAGTCCTCCTCTCTTTCCCAGTGCGTCTAGAGTCCTCCTCTCTTTCCCAGTGCGTCTAGAGTCCTCCTCTCTTTCCCAGTGCGTCTAGAGTCCTCCTGTCTTTCCCAGTGCGTCTAGAGTCCTCCTCTCTTTCCCAGTGCGTCTAGAGTCCTCCTCTCTTTCCCAGTGCGTCTAGAGTCCTCCTCTCTTTCCCAGTGCATCTAGAGTCCTCCTGTCTTTCCCAGTGCGTCTAGAGTCCTCCTGTCTTTCCCAGTGCGTCTAGAGTCCTCCTCTCTTTCCCAGTGCGTCTAGAGTCCTCCTCTCTTTCCCAGTGCGTCTAGAGTCCTCCTCTCTTTCCCAGTGCGTCTAGAGTCCTCCTGTCTTTCCCAGTGCGTCTAGAGTCCTCCTCTCTTTCCCAGTGCGTCTAGAGTCCTCCTGTCTTTCCCAGTGCGTCTAGAGTCCTCCTCTCTTTCCCAGTGCGTCTAGAGTCCTCCTCTCTTTCCCAGTGCGTCTAGAGTCCTCCTCACTTTCCCAGTGCGTATAGAGTCCTCCTCTCTTTCCCAGTGCGTCAAGAGTCCTCCTCTCTTTCCCAGTGCGTCTAGAGTCCTCCTCTCTTTCCCAGTGCGTCTAGAGTCCTCCTGTCTTTCCCAGTGCGTCTAGTCCTCCTCTCTTTCCCAGTGCGTCTAGAGTCCTCCTGTCTTTCCCAGTGCGTCTAGAGTCCTCCTCTCTTTCCCAGTGCGTCTAGAGTCCTCCTCTCTTTCCCAGTGCGTCTAGAGTCCTCCTCTCTTTCCCAGTGCGTCTAGAGTCCTCCTCTCTTTCCCAGTGCGTCTAGAGTCCTCCTGTCTTTCCCAGTGCGTCTAGAGTCCTCCTCTCTTTCCCAGTGCGTCTAGAGTCCTCCTGTCTTTCCCAGTGCGTCTAGAGTCCTCCTCTCTTTCCCAGTGCGTCTAGAGTCCTCCTCTCTTTCCCAGTGCGTATAGAGTCCTCCTCTCTTTCCCAGTGTGTCTAGAGTCCTCCTCTCTTTCCCAGTGCGTCTAGAGTCCTCCTGTCTTTCCCAGTGCGTCTAGAGTCCTCCTCTCTTTCCCAGTGCGTCTAGAGTCCTCCTCTCTTTCCCAGTGTGTCTAGAGTCCTCCTCTCTTTCCCAGTGCGTCTAGAGTCCTCCTCTCTTTCCCAGTGCCTCTATAATAGCAGACAAGCTCCCACTGATCCATTGTGTCGCAAAGCCTTTCTCATGCATGTCTTGAATGAAAGCCAGCGTATCGACGGGCTAAGGATAATCACGTTTAGAAAGGCTTAGCGTCTCTAAACGAAGCTGCACTGTGTTTCTGCCTCTTGTCTCAAACACTATTATTGTTTTACTGTGGAGAAAAACATCAGGACTCTCAAATGAGAGGTTTAGGAATGTGTACGTAGCCCGTGGATAGGCTATGTGAGAGCATGCAACGCAGAACAAAACGTTTAGAGCAATGCGAAACTATATTGCCCATACAGCGGCCAACAAACATGGGTTTGGGGTGATTTAAATCGGTGTTGCTAAAATGGAAAGTTTGACAACTGCACTTTGAGCACGAATTAAAAAGAACGTTTTTTTTTAGATAAATCAAATGTACCTGTTTGAATGTCAAGCGGATCGACGCGTCGCTTACCTTTTTGGTTTAGTTCTCACACAGGTGCACAGACGCTTCCTGTCCCTCCCGCGACACACCCGAGGTCACCAAATGTCCATCTTCACTGACCGTTGTCCAACTCTTGCTCGATGGAATGAACCGAACACGTTTCAAAGTTGTGAATTAAATCGTAGTTACAATAAGTTGTAACTTCGCTGTTAAGGGACGTGGCAGAATTTGAGGTGCATTATTCTCAGCCTACAGCGTAGGATTGTTAGGATGGAAATGGCCAGTTGTCAGTGTTGGAGGAGGTTCTCTCAACAGCACAAAGTGGATATTTGCATTTAGCCAACCCTCCCCTCGCTTTTCATTGCTACCATTGTTTGTCACAGACCGGGATCTTATTTGGCTCCCGCACAAATCCTTGATGGCCAGAGCTCAAAGAGTGTAGCGCACCCGGGAGTTGCGCTACTCGGTAATTACAATGTCGTAAATGTCGTGGTATGAAACACAACATTATTTTATAGACCGTTCATCTATGCGCTAATCTAATCTCTGAATCACTTAAGAATACAGAGAGACAATACGCCTACAAAGGAGAGGGAATTCCAAATGGGTTGCCAATATTGACCACGGAAATATAGGCGGCAGACCTTGCCTTAACAGGCTTATATTTTGGGTTCTGGGGTAAGACAGCTCATGAGACATGTATAAATTGTATGAGGCATTTATAAGTTATATTTTTCAAGAAACTATATATAATTAATTTAAACAATCTAAAAATGTATGTAAAAAAATCCCAGATTGCTCATATCAATCCCTCCTAAATGAAATGCTGTCACTAGTTTTGCTATCTGCCGTTGTACGCATCGGATATATAGATTATACATTCGATTTGTAACACGTTTTTCATTGACAAACAGTCCCAAAGCAGACAGTTCCAGAATGAACTATCCCTCCTGGCAGCAACAGGAGTCCTGTCGTGGCCTTCTCCATCCCCTGGACATTGTATTCTGCTATTTCTAACCACATTGTGGCAGTAGAGCACCATCCTTTGACGTACAAACAACCATTAAGCCTTCTTGGACATAACAGGGCTAGGAAACATAACAATATGAATATTCAGTATATATAATGTTTATTAAAATACATCAACGACAAAGACATATATGCATTATTATAATTCGTGATGAAATAACATGCATATAAATACAGTAGAATTATACAGTAAAAGGTGTATACATATATAGATGTGAATGCTTATATAGCTCGATATTTTGTTGCATTAAACTCAGTGGTGATTTGATATTGTTAGTCTGGTTGTGGAAGCCCAACAGCAGGGTTCCAGGTTCCAATGAGGAAGTAGTAGAGAGAACAGGAGGAGCAGCACCTAACACCTGAGATTCACCGTTGGGAGGAAAGCTCTCCTACACACAACACACACAACCCACTCTGACGCTATTCCCTAAATACTGCACTACTTTAGACTAGAGCCCTATGAGCCCTGGTCAAAGGTAGTACACTATAAAATGGAATAGTGTACCATTTGGGACGAAGGAGACAGTACTTAGCTTCTGGGAACAAGCAAATCTATGGGTCAACACCAAGGAGGAAATGATGTCACTTTTGATGACCTCTGTCCACATAGAGCTGTACTGTATCTGTTCTCCCTTTGTGAAGGTCCATGTGTAGAGAGGAGTAGCTTAGTCCAGCAGGACGTTTAAACTCATTTGATTCAGATTCAGAACTGTGCCATAGAAAACGTCTTACAAAACTGCACCACCGTGTCTTCAGCAACCCTTTACAATCGAATACCCACAGCAGTCAAGTGAGCCACACTCCAGTTTCCATCAGTGTGTCTGATCCCAGGATATCTCAGGGAAACTGTCTGGCTCTGGCAGCCTGCCTGGCACAAAATGGAGGAGGGTTCAGATTCTGGGCTGTCTGAATGGCACCTTGTTATATAGTGCACTACATTTGGCAAACGTCTACAGGGTTAGAGTTAGGGCTAACCAATAGGGCTCTGGTCAAAAGTAGTGCACTATATAGGGAATAGGGTGCCATCTCAGATTGGGCAGCCTCAGGACAGAAGCGGAGACATTCCCATTGGGTGAGGAGGTTGAGTCCTTCTTCAGACAGACGGGTGTGGTCAGTCGGTCCTTTAAAGGTCTCTCAGTCTCTGACTGTTACTGTGACTGGGCTCCTATTGGGTCATGTCTGGTGGTGGTGGTGGTAGTGGTGGTGATGGTGGTGTTCGTGGTGGTGGCGGTGCACCAGAGGCAACACAAAGGACCCAGGGCTGCCGTGCAGCCCAGACCCCTGCTCCCTCTCCTTCTCCCTCTCAAGACAAGGGGGAGGCGGGGGAGCCTGCTGCTGCTGCTGGGGATTGGAGTGAGGTGACAGGGGCGTTTTGGACGGGGACAGGCCCTGACCCTCCCTGGCTTTGGCCCGGAGCCGTTTGCTGTGGCTGTGCTGCAGAGGGTGCTGGTGGTGGCTGGAGGAGGGGAGGTGGTACACATCCTGACCTCCGTGACCCCCAGATGAGGAGTTCCCTGTATGCAGCAGGGTCTGGAGAGGAGGAGGCTGAGGAGGGTAATGCCCCCCAGCATGGTATTTACTGGACTTGCCCCTTTCAATTCCCCCATTGGTCCCTCCAACGCCGGCTCCTTTAGATGTTCCTTTGGGGGACTTGAGGAAGTGTGACGCGCCACGACCCCGGGCTTCTAGAGGGGTGTAGTTCTCACCGATGACCTGCGAGCGGCGCTGGTGGGCGGCGTGAGCCTCGGGCTCCTGGGAACGGGAGCGGTTCTGGGACTGGGAGGTCCGCACATGGGTCTCCTGGGGGGGCGGGGGAGGGGTGGATCCTGGAGGAGGGAGAGAGAGAGAGAATAGAGAGAGAAAAAAGAGAGAGATAGAAAGACCGAGCGAAAAAGAGAGATAGACGGAGAGAGAGTACAGAGAGTGAGAGAGAGAGATCACAGAGAGAGAGAGAGAGAGAGAGAGAATACAGAGAGTGAGAGAGAGAGAGAGAGAGAGAGAGAGAGATTACAGAGAGTGAGAGACAGGGATATCACAGAGAGAGAGAGAGAGAGAGAGAGAGATGACACAGAGAGAGAGAGAAAGAGAGAGAATCCCATAATAAGTTGTATGGACTTACTCTGTGTGCAATAATAGCGTTTAACATTATGTTTTAATGACTACCTCATCTCTGTACCCCACACATACTGTACACTTATCTGTAAGGTCCCTCAGTCAAGCAGTGAATTTCAAACACAGCTTCAACCACAAAGACCAGGGAGATTTTGCACCTATTGGTAGATGGGTAAAAATAAAAAAAGATGACATTGTATGTCCCTTTGAGCATGGTGAAGTTATTAATTACACTTTGGATGGTGTATGAATACACCCAGTCACTATAAAGATACAGGCGTCCTTCCTAACTCAGTTGCCTGAGAGGAAGGAAACCGCTCAGGGATTTTACCATGAGGCCAATTCTGATTTTAAAACAGTTACAGAGTTTTAATGGCTGTGATAGGAGGTAACTGAGGATGGATCAAGAACATTGTAGTTACTCCACAATACTAATCTAAATGACAGAGTGAAAAGAAGGAAGACTGTAGAGTATAAAAATATTCCAGAACATGCATTCTGTTTGCAACAAGGCACTAAAGTAAAACTGCAAAAAAATGTGGCAAAGCAATTAACTTTTTGTCCTGAATACAAAGTGTTATGTTTGGGGCAAATCCAATCCAACACATTACTGAGTATCACTTTCCATATTTTCCAGCATAGTGGTGGCTGCATCATGTTATGGGTATGATTGTAATCGTTAAGGACTGGGGAGTTTTTCAGGATAAAAAAAGAAAACGAAGTGGAGCTAAGCACAGGCGAAATCCTAGAGAAAAACCTGGTTCAGTCTACTTTCCACCAGACACTGGGAGATGAATTCACCTTTCAGCAGTACAATAACCTAAAACACAAGGTCAAATCTACACTGGAATTGTTTACCAAGAAGACAGTGAATGTTCCTTAGTGGCAGACTTACAGTTTGGACTTGGACTGTTTGAAAATCAGTTTGGACTGCTTGAAAATCTATGGCAAGACCTGCAAATGGTTGTCTGGAAATGATCAACAACCAATTTGACAGAGCTTGGAGAATTTTGAAAAGAATAATGGACAAATGTTGCTCAATCCAGGTGTAGAAATCTACCCAGAAAGACTTACCCAGAAAGACTCACAGCTCAGGGAGTTGAATACATATCTAATCAAGATATATTTGTCTTATTTTTTTTTCATGTTTTTTTTTGATTTTGTACAAATGTTAAAATGTTTCTTCCACTTTGATATACAGAGAATTTTCTGTAAATCGTTGACAAAAAAATGACAATTAAATCTATTTTAATCCAACTCAACAAAATGTGGAAAAAGTCAAGGGGAGTGAATCCTCTCTGAAGGCAGTGTATGTTGTATAATAGACAAGTTCACTACAAGGCCACTTTATTCTCTTGAAGTTTAATTGGCTATCTGGCTCCAACACGTTGTAATTGTTTGTACAGGGAGAGAGATAAGCTGAGTGGTACCAACCTTCAAACCTGGAGGTGTAGTTCTCTATACCAGCTAGGTCCAGATAGTGATTCCTCCTCTCAGTGTTCTCATCCACACAGTAATGCTGTCCCTCACTGCTCTGACCTGGGTGGGCTGGCCTGGTGTAGGAGGACAGACGTCTGTTAGGGTGTGTGTTGTGTGTGTGTGCGTGTGTGCGTGTGTGTGTGCTGACCTGATGTGAGAAGAAAGCCGTCTGTCTGCTGATCGTCCCTCCTCCTGGTGAAGGCGTCCCGTCTCCCGGTCTGATGAGAGACAACAACATATAAACATAAACTACATAAACAACTACAACATAAACAGCCCTGTACAAACAACTAGCTACATCCCATAGAGAGAGACAGAATACAGCCATGATAAAGTTAACATAGATCTTCATATCTCTCTGTGTCTCTCTGTGTCTCTCTGTGTCTCTCTGTGTCTCTCTGTGTCTCTGTATCTCTCTGTGTCTCTCTGTGTCTCTCTGTGTCTCTCTGTGTCTCTCTGTGTCTCTCTGTGTCTCTCTGTGTCTGTCTGTGTCTCTCTGTGTCTCTCTGTGTCTGTCTGTGTCTCTCTGTGTCTGTCTGTGTCTCTCTCTCTCTCTCTCTCTCTCTCTCTCTCTCTCTCTCTCTCAATTCAAATCAATTCTATTTAAGGGCTTTATTGGCATGGGAAACATATGTTAACATTGCCAAAGCAAGTGAAGAAGATAATCAAAAAAGTGAAATAAACAACAAAAATTAAGTTCCAAAAGAATAAAGACATTTCAAATGTCATATTATGTGCAAATAGTTAAAGTACAAAAGGGAAATAAATAAACATAAATATGGGTTGTATTTACAATGGTGTTTGTTCTTCACTGGTTGACCTTTTCTTGTGGCAACAGGTCACAAATCTTGCTGCTGTGATGGCACACTGTGGTATTTCACCCAGTAGATATGGGAGTTTATCAAAATTGGGTTTTGTTTTCAAATTGTTTGTGGGTCTGTGTAATCTGAGGGAAATTTGTGTCTCTAATATGGTCCTACATTTGGCAGGAGGTTGGGAAGTGCAGCTCAGTTTCCACCTCATTTTGTGGGCAGTGTGCACATAGCCTGTCTTCTCTTGAGGGCTAGGTCTGCCTACGGTGGCCTTTCTCAATAGCAAGGCTATACTCACTGAGTCTGTACATAGTCAAAGCTTTCTTTAAGTTTGGGTCAGTCACAGTGGTCAGGTATTCTGCCACTGTGTACTCTCTATTTAGGGCCAAATAGCATTCTAGTTTGCTCCGGTTTTTTGTTAATTTTTTCCAATGTGTCAAGCAATTATCTTTTTGTTTTCTCATGATTTGGTTGGGTCTAATTGTGTTGCTGTCCTGGGGCTCTGTGGGGTGTGTTTGTGTTTGTGAACAGAGCCCCAGGACCAGCTTGCTTAGGGAACTCTTCTCCAGGTTCATCTCTCTGTAGGTGATGGCTTTGTTATGGAAGGTTTGGGAATCGCTTCCTTTTAGGTGGTTGTAGAATTTAATGTCTCTTTTCTGGATTTTGATAATTAGCTGGTATTGGCCTAATTCTGCTCTGCATGCATTATTTGGTGTTTTACGTTGTACACAGAGGATATTTTAGCAGAATTCTGCATGCAGAGTCTCAATTTGGTGTTTGTCCCATTTTGTGAATTCTTGGTTGGTGAGCAGACCCCAGACCTCACAACCATAAAGGGCAACGGGTTCTATAACTGATTCAAGTATTTTTAGCCAGATCCTAATTGGTATGTCAAATGTTATGTTCCTTTTGATGGCATAGAAGGCCCTTCTTGCCTTGTCTCTCAGGCCGTTCACAGCTTTGTGGAAGTTACCCGTGGTGCTGATGTTTAGGCCAAGGTATGTATAGTTTTTTGTGTGCTCTAGGGCAACGGTGTCTAGATGGAATTTGTATTTGTGGTCCTGGCAGCTGGACCTTTTTTGGAACACCATTATTTTTGTCTTACTGAGATTTACTGTCAGGGCCCAGGTCTGACAGAATCTGTGCAGAAGATCTAGGTGCAGCTGTAGGCCCTCCTTGGTTGGGGATAGAAGCACCAGATCATTAGCAAACAGTAGACATTTGACTTCAGATTCAAGTAGGGTGAGGCCGGGTGCTGCAGAGTGATCTAGTGCCCTCGCCAATTCGTTGATATGTATGTTGAAGAGGGTGGGGCTTAAGCTGCATCCCTGTCTCACCCCACAGCCCTGTGGAAAAAAATATGTGTTTTTTGCCAATTTTAACCACAGACGTGTTGTTTGTGTACATGGATTTGATGTTGATGATTTTATAATGTTGTATGTTTTTCCACCCACCACCACTTTCCATCAATTTGTATAGCAGACCCTCATGCAAAATTGAGTCAAAAGCTTTTTTGAAGTCAACAAAACATGAGAAGACTTTGCCTTTGCCTTTGTTTTGGTTTGTTTGTTTGTCAATTAGGGTGTGCAGGGTGAATACGTGGTCTGTCGTACGGTAATTTGGTAAAAATCAAATTTGACATTTGCTCAGTACAATGTTTTCACTTAGGAAATGTACGAGTTTGCTGTTAATGATAATACAGAGGATTTTCCCAAGGTTGCTGTTGATGCAAATCCCATGGTAAATATTGGGGTCAAATTTGTCTCCACTTTTGTGGATTGGGGTGATCACTCCTTTGTTCGAAATATTGGGGAAGATGCCAGAGCTAAGGATGATGTTAAAGACTTTAAGTATTGGCATTTCTGGTCTGTATATTGTATCATTTCATTTAGGATACTGTCAACACCACAGGCCTTTTTGGGTTGGAGGGTTTTGTCCTGTAGTGGAGAATCCAGTGGGTTCTGGTAGTATTTAATAGTTGATTCTAACATTTGTATTTGATCATGTATATGTTTTTGCTGTTTGTTCTTTGTTATATGGCCAAAAAGATTGGAAAAGTGGTTTACCCACACATCTCCACTTAGGATAGATAATTCTTTGTGTTGTTGTTTGTTTAGTGTTTTCCAATTTTCCCAGAAGTGGTTCGGTCTATTGATTCTTCAATTACATTGAGCTGATTTCTGACGTGCTGTTCCTTCTTTTTCCGTAGTGTATTTCTGTATTGTTTTAGTGATTAACCATAGTGAAGTCGTAGGCTCAGGTTTTCTGGGTCTCTATGTTTTTGGTTGGATAGGTTTCTCAAGTTCTTTCTTAGGTTTTTGCATTTTTCATTAAACCATTTGTCATTGTTGTTCATTTTCTTTGGTTTTCTGTTTGAAATTTTGAGATTTGATAGGGAAGCTGAGAGGAAAAATATACTGTTTAGGTTTTCTACTGCCGAGTTTACACCTTCACTATTACAGTGAAATGTTTTGTGCAGGAAATTGTCGAAAAGGGAGTGAATTTGTTGTTGCCTAATTGTTTTTTGGTTAGGTTTCCACACTACTTTCCTTCCATCTATAGCATTTCTTAATATTATTCAGTTCCTTTGGTTTTGATGCTTCATGATTTGAGTATTGCTCTGTTCAAGTAGACTGTGATTTTGCTGTGATCTGATAGTGGTGTCAGTGGGCTGACTGAACGCTCTGGGAGAATGTGGGTTGAGGTCAGTGATAAAGTAGTCTACAGTACTACTGCCAAGAGATGAGCTATAGGTGTACCTACCGTAGGAGTCCCCTCGAAGCCTACCATTGATTATATACATGCCCAGCGTGCGACAGAGCTGCAGGAGTTGTGACATGTTTTTATTGGTTATGTTGTCGTAGTTGTGCCTTGGGGGGCACATGGGGGAGGGAATGCTGTCACCTCCAGGTAGGCGTTTGTCCCCCTGTGTGCTGAGGGTGTCAGGTTCTCTCTCGCTCTCTCAATATATATATATATCCCTCCCTCCATGTCTCTTACCTGGTCCAGTGGAGATGTGGTCTCTCCTGCGAGGACTGCGCTCTGGTGTGACAGTCAGTTTGACCCGTAGGGTCTTCCTCTTACTGTGGCAGGACGAGTGATTGACCGAGGCATCCACCACATCATAGATGGTGTGCATCAGACTGGACATGTCCTGGGGAGGAGGAGGAGGAGGAGGAGTGGACAAACACAGCTTATTATTACACATGTTATAACACAATATAATCTTCTCAGTAAGAACAAAGATAAAGGCTCCACTGTTCCTTATATAGGGCACTAACTTTGACCAGGATCTATAGGGCTGTAGTCAAAAGTAGTGCACTATGTCGGGAAGAGGGTGCTATTTGGGATGCAGACATAGACATATGGTGTTAACCCCGGTGTCCTGGCTAAATTCCCAATCTGGCCCTCATACCATCATGGCCTAATCATCCCCAGCTGCCAATTGGCTCATTCATCCCCTCCTTAACTATTCCCCAGGTGGTTGCTGTAAATGAGAATGTGTTCTCAGTCAATTTACCTGGTAAAATAAGGGTTGAATAAATAAAAGGAAGCCTTACCTCTTTAGTAACTTTGCCACTGTTGTCAAAATCATAGAGGGTGAAGATCCATTCCTGATGATTATCTTCCTCCACGGATACATCACACTCTAGGTCCTGTCGGCATGGAGACACAAGGAATACTCCTTGTTAATGACAAAGACAGCATCCTGTCCAGGAAGTGTATTTGTACATCAGACTGCCTCACGCTACAAGGTCGTTCTGGCTGGGACAAGGCTTACTTACTTAATAACAAAAATACACCCCTATGGGCCCTGGTCAAAATTTGTGCACTATATAGGGAATAGGGTGCCATTTGGGACAAATCCTAGGTGATAATCTTTGCCTAGAAACACAAACACAGTGACTTTGACAACCAGCAGAGGGCAGCAGAGTCAAACCTTTCCTTTCCTACTGCAGCATTTATTCTCTCCACACAGTCACACTCCACTACTGACTGCTTTTCCACAGTCACTCACTCTCCACTACTGACTGCTTTTCCACAGTCACTCACTCTCCACTACTGACTGCTTTTCCACAGTCACTCACTCTCCACTACTGGCTGCTTTTCCACAGTCACTCACTCTCCACTACTGACTGGCTGCTTTTCCATAGTCACTCACTCTCCACTACTGACTGCTTTTCCACAGTCACTCACTCTCCACTACTGACTGCTTTTCCACAGCCACTCACTCTCCACTACTGGCTGCTTTTCCACAGTCACTCACTCTCCACTACTGACTACTTTTCCACAGTCACTCACTCTCCACTACTGACTGCTTTTCCACAGTCACTCACCCTCCACTACTGACTGCTTTTCCACAGTCACTCACTCTCCACTACTGACTGCTTTTCCACAGTCACTCACTCTCCACTACTGACTGCTTTTCCACAGTCACTCACTCTCCACTACTGACTGCTTTTCCACAGTCACTCACCCTCCACTACTGACTGCTTTTCCACAGTCACTCACCCTCCACTACTGACTGCTTTTCCACAGTCACTCACCCTCCACTACTGACTGCTTTTCCACAGTCACTCACTCTCCACTACTGACTGGCTGCTTTTCCACAGTCACTCACTCTCCACTACTGACTGCTTTTCCACAGTCACTCACCCTCCACTACTGACTGCTTTTCCACAGTCACTCACTCTCCATTACTGACTGCTTTTCCACAGTCACTCACCCTCCACTACTGACTGCTTTTCCACAGTCACTCACTCTCCACTACTGACTGCTTTTCCACAGTCACTCACTCTCCACTACTGACTGCTTTTCCACAGTCACTCACTCTCCACTACTGACTGCTTTTCCACAGTCACTCACCCTCCACTACTGACTACTTTTCCACAGTCACTCACTCTCCATTACTGACTGCTTTTCCACAGTCACTCACCCTCCACTACTGACTGCTTTTCCACAGTCACTCACTCTCCACTACTGACTGCTTTTCCACAGTCACTCACTCTCCGCTACATACTCTCCGCTCACATTCAGCAAAAGGCCTTTAACTGCCGTGACGACCTGCAGTTGGAGAAGAGAGGGAGAAAAGGAGAAGAGAGGGAAGGGGAAAGGGGGAGGAGGAATGCCCTACCACCCCAATATAACATCATGTCTTTCTTCCTGGTCCAGGAAAAAGACGTTAACCACAATTCTCAGTTACAGCTTTTCTGGAAGTAACTTTGATTCAGAGGTATCTGGTAACATGACTGTAATTGTAAAAATAAACGTTCGGAGCAGCAGGCCTTGCAGAGAGGCTGTGCTGCAGGCATAGAGAGGGAGCTAGATGACAGAAAGAGAGAGAGAGAGAATGTAGTGTACACTACATCTAGCCTGTAGTGTACACTACATCTAGCCTGTAGTGTACACTACATCTAGCCTGTAGTGTACACTTCATTCAACATATAAGATCCATATCATGTAGTGTACACTACATTCAACATATAAGATCCGTAGCATGTAGTGTACACTACATTCAACATATAAGATCCATAGCATGTAGTGTGCTCTACATTCAACATATAAGATCCGTAGCATGTAGTGTACACTACAATAAACATATAAGATCCGTAGCATGTAGTGTACACTTCATTCAACATATAAGATCCGTAGCATGTAGTGTACTGTACATTCAACATATAAGATCCTTAGCATGTAGTGTACTCTACATTCAACATATAAGATCCGTAGCATGTAGTGTACTGTACATTCAACATATAAGATCCGTAGCATGTAGTGTACACTACAATAAACATATAAGATCCATAGCATGTAGTGTACACTACAATAAACATATAAGATCCGTAGCATGTAGTGTACACTACCTTCAACATATAAGATCCGTAGCATGTAGTGTACTCTACATTCAACATATAAGATCCATAGCATGTAGTGTACACTACAATAAACATATAAGATCCGTAGCATGTAGTGTACTCTACATTCAACATATAAGATCCGTAGCATGTAGTGTACACCACATTCAACATATAAGATCCATATCATGTAGTGTACACTACAATCAACATATAAGATCCGTAGCATGTAGTGTACACGACATTCAACATATAAGATCCGTAGCATGTAGTGTACACTACATTCAACATATAAGATCCGTAGCATGTAGTGTACACTACATTCAACATATAAGATCCGTAGCATGTAGTGTACACTACAATAAACATATAAGATCCGTAGCATGTAGTGTACTCTACATTCAACATATAAGATCCGTAGCATGTAGTGTACACGACATTCAACATATAAGATCCATATCATGTAGTGTACACTACAATCAACATATAAGATCCGTAGCATGTAGTGTACACGACATTCAACATATAAGATCCGTAGCATGTAGTGTACACTACATTCAACATATAAGATCCGTAGCATGTAGTGTACACTACATTCAACATATAAGATCCGTAGCATGTAGTGTACACTACATTCAACATATAAGATCCGTAGCATGTAGTGTACACTACAATAAACATATAAGATCCGTAGCATGTAGTGTACTCTACATTCAACATATAAGATCCGTAGCATGTAGTGTACACTACATTCAACATATAAGATCCATAGCATGTAGTGTACACTACAATAAACATATAAGATCCGTAGCATGTAGTGCACACCACATTCAACATATAAGATCCGTAGCATGTAGTGTACACTACATTCAACATATAAGATCCGTAGCATGTAGTGTACACTACATTCAACATATAAGATCCGTAGCATGTAGTGCACACTACATTCAACATATAAAATCCGTAGCATGTAGTGTACTCTAAATTCAACATATAAGATCCGTAGCATGTAGTGTACACTACATTCAACATATAAGATCCATAGCATGTAGTGTGCTCTACATTCAACATATAAGATCCATAGCATGTAGTGTACACTACATTCAACATATAAGATCCAGAGGAAGATGTAAAAAAGACTAGTCTAACTTACATCCAGGCTGACGCGTTTCTTCCCAGAGGCTTTGCCTGCGTCCCCTCCTCTCAGTAGCTGCCTGTCTGGCCCTGGGTCTGTGTGGGGGTACTGCAGGTAACTGTCACAGCCCTCAGCAGCCTTCTCTGGAGGTAGAACCACTGGAACAACACAACAACACACACCTTTATCTTCATCTTCATTCAGATCCCCATTAGCTGACGCCATGACGACAGCTAGTCTTCCTGGGGTTCTAAACCCAACAACACAGAGACATAACAGACATGATGACAGCTAGTCTTCCTGGGGTTCTAAACCCAACAACACAGAGACATAACAGACATGATGACAGCTAGTCTTCCTGGGGTCCTAAACACAACAACACAGAGACATAACAGACATGATGACAGCTAGTCTTCCTGGGGTCCTAAACCCAACAACGCAGAGACATAACAGACATGATGACAGCTAGTCTTCCTGGGGTCTTAAACCCAACAACACAGAGACATAACAGACATGATGACAGCTACTCTTCCTGGGGTTCTAAACCCAACAACACAGAGACATAACAGACATGATGACAGCTAGTCTTCCTGGGGTCCTAAACCCAACAACACAGAGACATAACAGACATGATGACAGCTAGTCTTCCTGGGGTTCTAAACCCAACAACACAGAGACATAACAGACATGATGACAGCTAGTCTTCCTGGGGTTCTAAACCCAACAACACAGAGACATAACAGACATGATGACAGCTAGTCTTCCTGGGGTCCTAAACCCAACAACACAGAGACGTAACAGACATGATGACAGCTAGTCTTCCTGGGGTTCTAAACCCAACAACACAGAGACGTAACAGACATGATGACAGCTAGTCTTCCTGGGGTCCTAAACCCAACAACACAGAGACGTAACAGACATGATGACAGCTAGTTTTCCTGGGGTCCTAAAGCCAACAACACAGAGACGTAACAGACATGATGACAGCTAGTCTTCCTGGGGTTCTAAACCCAACAACACAGACATAACAGACATGATGACAGCTAGTCTTCCTGGGGTTCTAAACCCAACAACACAGAGACATAACAGACATGATGACAGCTAGTCTTCCTGGGGTTCTAAACCCAACAACACAGAGACATAACAGACATGATGACAGCTAGTCTTCCTGGGGTTCTAAACCCAACAACACAGAGACGTAACAGACATGATGACAGCTAGTCTTCCTGGGGTCCTAAACCCAACAACACAGAGACATAACAGACATGATGACAGCTAGTCTTCCTGGGGTTCTAAGACAGAGACGTAACAGACATGATGACAGCTAAACTTCCTGGGGTCCTAAACCCAACAACACAGAGACATAACAGACATGATGACAGCTAGTCTTCCTGGGGTCCTAAACCCAACAACACAGAGACATAACAGACATGATGACAGCTAGTCTTCCTGGGGTCTTAAACCCAACAACACAGAGACATAACAGACATGATGACAGCTAGTCTTCCTGGGGTCCTAAACCCAACAACACAGAGACATAACAGACATGATGACAGCTAGTCTTCCTGGGGTCCTAAGACAGAGACGTAACAGACATGAGACTCTATTGAAAACTTTACAACATCCACTTGGAATAGGAAATACGTTTTTCATCATGGACTAGAATGTGGACTCAAAGATTGTTATTCTGCTGTACATACAAGTCATGTAGTTAACTATGCAGCATCAGTGATTGTGAGAGCTTGTCTAGGATCAGTTCAGACTTTTAGATCATAATGAATCATATTATATGGACAGATCCTAGATAAGCGCTACTATTCTGAGACGCTTTTGTTGATGACGGGCCCAGATCTGTGCTCTGCAGATGAAAGTATTTATTCATATCTTACCAGTCTGAAACATTGAAACATGTATTCTTCTACTTACCCTCTAGGGGACAGTGATGGTCTAAGAATTGTCTACCCTTCAGCTCACTATGTGGAAACTCCTAGGAGGGAAAGAGAGGCAGGACAGACAGGTAGAGAGAGAGAGAAAGGGAGGAGAGAGGGGTAGAGATAGGGAGGAGAAAGAGAGGGAGGAGAGAGAGAGGAGAGAGGGGTAGAGAGAGAGGGACGAGAGGGGTAGAGAGAAGGAAGAGAGAGAGGGAGGAGAGAGAGGGAGGGAGAGGGAGGAGAGAGGGGTAAAGAGATGGAGGAGAGAGAGATGTAAGTAAATCTACAGCTTTTTGACGCCAGACACTGAGAAAACAACCAGTTACAGCTGAAGCATTTCCTAATCTGGGAAGGAGGGAGGAGAGATGAGAGGGAGAGGGAGAGGGAGAGGGAGAGAGAGAGAGAGAGAGAGAGAGAGAGAGAGAGAGAGAGAGAGAGAGAAACACGTAGAACATTTGCATGCTTATAATGCTTTACTGTCTGGGGCGGACAGAGAAAGAGCCATCACTGCCAAGCTTTCAAGCTGCCTCCAACTCCCATAAAAGTCACTTGTGCATCTATCAAAACAGACATATGTGCTCTGTCATCTTGACCTGTTCCAGGAGAGAGGCTGAATCCCAAACGGAACCCCATAGGGCTTTGGTTAAAAGTATAGTGCACTATAAAGGGAATAGGGTACCATTTCAGATGCACTTCATATTTGTTCTGATTCTACTTGGGCATTGAGAGATGGGGGCTTGGGATTTCACATGGAATGGTTTGATAAGGGGCTACAGTGGGATGTGATTGGGTTTGATAGGGGGCTACAGTGGGATGTGATTGGGTTTGATAGGGGGCTACAGTGGGATGTGATTGGGTTTGATAGGGGGCTACAGTGGGATGTGATTGGGTTTGATAGGGGGCTACAGTGGGATGTGATTGGGTTTGATAGGGGGCTACAGTGGGATGTGATTGGGTTTGATAGGGGGCTACAGTGGGATGTGATTGGGTTTGATAGGGGGCTACAGTGGGATGTGATTGGGTTTGATAGGGGGCTACAGTGGGATGTGATTGGGTTTGATAAGGGGCTACAGTGGGATGTGATTGGGTTTGATAGGGGGCTACAGTGGGATGTGATTGGGTTTGATAGGGGGCTACAGTGGGATGTGATTGGGTTTGATAGGGGGCTACAGTGGGATGTGATTGGGTTTGATAGGGGGCTACAGTGGGATGTGATTGGGTTTGATAAGGGGCTACAGTGGGATGTGATTGGGTTTGATAGGGGGCTACAGTGGGATGCGATTGGGTTTGATAGGGGGCTACAGTGGGATGTGATTGGGTTTGATAGGGGGCTACAGTGGGATGTGATTGGGTTTGATAGGGGGCTACAGTGGGATGTGATTGGGTTTGATAGGGGGCTACAGTGGGATGTGATTGGGTTTGATAAGGGGCTACAGTGGGATGTGATTGGGTTTGATAGGGGCTACAGTGGGATGTGATTGGGTTTGATAAGGGGCTACAGTGGGATGTGATTGGGTTTGATAAGGGGCTACAGTGGGATGTGATTGGGTTTGATAGGGGGCTACAGTGGGATGTGATTGGGTTTGATAGGGGGCTACAGTGGGATGTGATTGGGTTTGATAGGGGGCTACAGTGGGATGTGATTGGGTTTGATAGGGGGCTACAGTGGGATGTGATTGGGTTTGATAGGGTCTACAGTGGGATGTGATTGGGTTTGATAGGGGGCTACAGTGGGATGCGATTGGGTATGATAGGGGGCTACAGTGGGATGCGATTGGGTTTGATAGGGGGCTACAGTGGGATGCGATTGGGTTTGATAGGGGGCTACAGTGGGATGTGATTGGGTTTGATAGGGGGCTACAGTGGGATGTGATTGGGTTTGATAGGGGGCTACAGTGGGATGTGATTGGGTTTGATAAGGGGCTACAGTGGGATGCGATTGGGTTTGATAGGGGGCTACAGTGGGATGTGATTGGGTTTGATAGGGGGCTACAGTGGGATGTGATTGGGTTTGATAGGGGGCTACAGTGGGATGTGATTGGGTTTGATAGGGGGCTACAGTGGGATGTGATTGGGTTTGATAGGGGGCTACAGTGGGATGTGATTGGGTTTGATAGGGGGCTACAGTGGGATGTGATTGGGTTTGATAGGGGGCTACAGTGGGATTTGATTGGGTTTGATAGGGGGCTACAGTGGGATGTGATTGGGTTTGATAGGGGGCTACAGTGGGATGTGATTGGGTTTGATAGGGGGCTACAGTGGGATGTGATTGGGTTTGATAGGGGGCTACAGTGGGATGTGATTGGGTTTGATAGGGGGCTACAGTGGGATTTGATTGGGTTTGATAGGGGGCTACAGTGGGATGTGATTGGGTTTGATAAGGGGCTACAGTGGGATGCGATTGGGTTTGATAGGGGGCTACAGTGGGATGTGATTGGGTTTGATAGGGGGCTACAGTGGGATGTGATTGGGTTTGATAGGGGGCTACAGTGGGATGTGATTGGGTTTGATAAGGGGCTACAGTGGGATGTGATTGGGTTTGATAGGGGGCTACAGTGGGATGTGATTGGGTTTGATAGGGGGCTACAGTGGGATGTGATTGGGTTTGATAGGGGGCCACAGAGGGATGTGATTGGGTTTGATAGGGGGCTACAGTGGGATGTGATTGGGTTTTGTTTTTTTTTCTGCAGAAGCATTGAAGTTGTTCTAAATGGTTAATTGAGAACATAACTTGATGAAAAGTTATGTCACCTTTTTTTGAAACTGCCAAACACCAAGGAAGAAACTTTTCAAGTGCTTTACAACAAGAGCATGTGTGTGTTTGCCGGATGGAAACTTCCAGTCGGATAGGATGGGACTGTTTAAAGACAAAATTCCAAAAACATGCACAACTGGAAGAGGGGGTTTATGTGTGTGTGTGTGTGTGTGTCTATGTGTATGTGTATGTGTGTGTGTGTGTGTGTGTGTGTGTGTGTGTGTGTGTGTGTGTGTGTGTGTGTGTGTGTGTGTGTGTGTGTGTGTGTGCTGCCTAAGACATGTGACAGGTTTCTGAAGACTTATTGCTAGTTCCCCCTGTTCTATCTAGGGGACTTTTAACAAACAATCCACTTCAAGTAGTGTCTGGTGTCTGGTCTGGTGTCTGGTCTGGTCTCTACCTGAATCTCCCCACTGAGTCACATGGTCTGGTCTGGTCTCTACCTGAATCTCCCCACTGACTCACATGGTCTGGTCTCTACCTGAATCTCCCCACTGAGTCACATGGTCTGGTCTGGTCTCTACCTGAATCTCCCCACTGACTCACATGGTCTGGTCTGGTCTCTACCTGAATCTCCCCACTGAGTCACATGGTCTGGTCTAGTCTCTACCTGAATCTCCCCACTGACTCACATGGTCTGGTCTGGTCTGTACCTGAATCTCCCCACTGAGTCACATGGTCTGGTCTAGTCTCTACCTGAATCTCCCCACTGAGTCACATGGTCTGGTCTGGTCTCTACCTGAATCTCCCCACTGACTCACATGGTCTGGTCGGGTCTCTACCTGAATCTCCCCACTGAGTCACATGGTCTGGTCTGGTCTCTACCTGAATCTCCCCACTGACTCACATGGTCTGGTCTGGTCTCTACCTGAATCTCCCCACTGACTCACATGGTCTGGTCTGGTCTGGTCTCTACCTGAATCTCCCCACTGAGTCACATGGTCTGGTCTAGTCTCTACCTGAATCTCCCCACTGACTCACATGGTCTGGTCTAGTCTCTACCTGAATCTCCCCACTGAGTCACATGGTCTGGTCTGGTCTGTACCTGAATCTCCCCACTGAGTCACATGGTCTGGTCTGGTCTCTACCTGAATCTCCCCACTGACTCACATGGTCTGGTCTGGTCTGTACCTGAATCTCCCCACTGAGTCACATGGTCTGGTCTGGTCTCTACCTGAATCTCCCCACTGACTCACATGGTCTGGTCTGGTCTCTACCTGAATCTCCCCACTGACTCACATGGTCTGGTCTGGTCCCAGATGGAACCCAAACGGGGGGTCTGAGAGTATGATGTCACAAGCATAGCATAAATAATTATATAAATATATATATATATTAAACTTTATTTTTTGCAGGGAGTCATACTGAGACCAAGGTCTGTTTTACAGATGAGTCCTGAATGACCAACATTACAGAAATACACACTGCAAATTATACATAGAAAATGCAAGCAGGAAGAATCACAAACACATTCACCAGTAATAAGGTCCTCTATCAGCTCTCTGAATGGCCCTAAAGGCACCAAAACATTTTGAAGATTTTTACACAAATAAGGTGCAGGAAAACATATTTTCCCATAACACAGAAAAATAAAAAAGAACTCCATGTACCTTTGACAAGAAAGAAACTATGCTCAACTCAACAGGAATCTGATGCACATCTGCATGCGTTTAGGTGTGCGAGCGTAGCCCGTCCCTCTCCTTCTCCCTCTCTCTCTCCCTCTCTGCTGGGTGTCAGGGTTAGACCTGGAACACACTGTATACTACCCAGCAGAGAGGAGGAGAGAGAGAGAGGGGGAGGGAGAATGATGGAGAGAGGAAGAGGGAGAGAAGGAGGAGAGAAGGATGGAGAGAGACAGAAAGGGAGAGATGTGGAGGAAGGAGGATAAATGATGGGAGGAGAAGGTGAAGGGAGGAAAGATGGGAGGAGAGTGGTGAAGGGAGGAAAGATGGAGGAGAGTGGTGAAGGGAGGAAAGATGGGAGGAGAGTGGTGAAGGGAGGAAAGATGGGAGGAGAGTGGTGAAGAGAGGAAAGATGGGAGGAGAGTGGTGAAGAGAGGAAAGATGGGAGGAGAGTGGTGAAGGGAGGAAAGATGGGAGGAGAGTGGTGAAGGGAGGAAAGATGGGAGGAGAGTGGTGAAGAGAGGAAATATGGGAGGAGAGTGGTGAAGGGGGGAAAGATGGGAGGAGAGTGGTGAAGGGAGGAAAGATGGGAGGAGAGTGGTGAAGGGAGGAAAGATGGGAGGAGAGTGGTGAAGGGAGGAAAGATGGGAGGAGAGTGGTGAAGGGAGGAAAGATGGGAGGAGAGTGGTGAAGGGAGGAAAGAGCAACAAGCGGAGAAAGAGAGAAAGGGTAAGATGGAGAGGCGGACTGGGAAGGAGAGAAGGATGAGAGAGTAAAGAAAGGAGGTCAGAAGAGAACAAGATTAGAGTAGGGTGGCAGAGGACAAGAGGAAAAGGGACAAACATAGCAGAGATGAAGAGAATTACCAGTATCTCTAGATAATTCCAGTATGATATCTATAGTCCTGAGACTCAGAGGAGGAGAGGTGGAGGAGGAGAGGTGGAGGAGGAGAGGTGAGAAGGAGAGGTGAGAAGGAGAGGAGAGAAGGAGGAGAGGTAGAGGAGGAGAGGAGAGGTGGAGGAGAGGTGGAGGAGGAGAGGATAGGTGGAGGAGGAGAGGTGGAGGAGAGGTGTAGGAGGAGTGGATAGGTGGAGGAGGAGAGGTGGAGGAGGAGAGGATAGGTGGAGGAGAGGTGGAGGACAGGTGGAGGAGAGGTGGAGAAGGAGAGGATAGGTGGAGGAGGAGAGGTTGAGGAGAGGTGGAGGAGGAGAGATGGAGGAGGAGAGGAGAGATGAAGGAGGAGAAGAGTGGTGGAGGAGAGGTGGAGGAGAGGTGGAGGAGAGGTGGAGAAGGAGAGGATAGGTGGAGGAGGAGAGGTTGAGGAGAGGTGGAGGAGGAGAGATGGAGGAGGAGAGGAGAGGTGGAGGAGGAGAGGTGGAGGAGGAGAGGAGAGGTGGAGAAGGAGAGGACTGGTGGAGGAGGAGAGGAGAAGTGGAGGAGGAGAGGTGGAGGAGGAGAGGAGAGGTGGAGAACGAGAGGAGTGGTGGAGGAGAGGTGGAGGAGGAGAGGAGAGGTGGAGAACGAGAGGAGTGGTGGAGGAGGAGAGGAGAGGTGGAGGAGAGGTGGAGAGGTGGAGGAGAGGTGGAGAAGGAGAGGAGAGGTGGAGGAGAGGTGGAGAGGTGGAGGAGAGGTGGAGAGGAGAGGTGGAGGAGAGGTGGAGAGGTGGAGGAGAGGTGGAGGAGGAGAGGATAGGTAGAGGAGGAGAGGTGGAGGAGAGGTGTAGGAGGAGTGGATAGGTGGAGGAGGAAAGGTGGAGGAGGAGAGGATAGGTGGAGGAGAGGTGGAGGACAGGTGGAGGAGAGGTGGAGAAGGAGAGGATAGGTGGAGGAGGAGAGGTTGAGGAGAGGTGGAGGAGGAGAGATGGAGGAGGAGAGGAGAGATGAAGGAGGAGAGGAGTGGTGGAGGAGAGGTGGAGGAGAGGTGGAGGAGAGGTGGAGAAGGAGAGGATAGGTGGAGGAGGAGAGGTGGAGGAGAGGTGGAGGAGGAGAGATGGAGGAGGAGAGGAGAGGTGGAGGAGGAGAGGTGGAGGAGGAGAGGTGGAGAAGGAGAGGACTGGTGGAGGAGGAGAGGAGAAGTGGAGGAGGAGAGGTGGAGGAGGAGAGGAGAGGTGGAGAAGGCGAGGTGGAGAAGGAGAGGAGTGGTGGAGGAGAGGTGGAGGAGGAGAGGAGAAGTGGAGAAGGAGAGAAGTGGTGGAGGAGAGGTGGAGGAGGAGAGGAGAGGTGGAGAACGAGAGGAGTGGTGGAGGAGGAGAGGAGAGGTGGAGAAGGAGAGGAGAGGCACACCTCCCTCCCTGGGCCCCAAACAAGCAGCTGTCTTTAATCAGGTCACACTAAACACAAACACACACACACACACACACACACTCACCATGCTTGTCTCTGATTCTTCCAGCTATTTGTCTTCATATATCCCCCAAAACTGACATGTCATGCTATTGACTTAATCAAATGGTTGAATTGAGGGTGATTGTTCATGTGTACTGAATTAAAATATGAACTCAACATGTAAAGAGTTGGTCCCATGTTTCATGAGCTGAAATAAAAGATCCCAGAAAAGTTCCATACGCACAAAAAGCTTATTTCTCTGAAATGTTATGCACAAATGTGTTTACATCCCTGTTAGTGAGCATGTCTCCTTTCTCAAGATAACTTGACAGGTGTGGCATATCAAGGAGCTGATTAGGAGCATGACCTTTACACAGGTGCACCTTGTGCTGGGGACAATAAAAGGTCACTCTAAAATGTGCAGTTTTGTCAAACACAATGCCACAGATGTCTCAAGTTATGAGGGAGAGTGCAATTGGCATGCTGACTGCAGGAATGTCCACCAGAGCTGCTGCCAGATAATTGAATGTTAATTTCTCTACCATAAGCTGCGTCCGTCGTCGTTTAGAGAATTTGGCAGTACGTTCAACAGGCCTCACAATCGCAGACCACATGTAACCACGCCAGCCCAGGACCACCACATGTAACCACGCCAGCCCAGGACCACCACATGTAACCACGCCATCCCAGGACCACCACATGTAACCACGCCAGCCCAGGACCACCACATGTAACCACGCCAGCCCAGGACCTCCACATGTAACCACGCCATCCCAGGACCACCACATGTAACCACGCCATCCCAGGACCACCACATGTAACCACGCCAACCCAGGACCACCACATGTAACCACGCCAGCCCAGGACCACCACATGTAACCACGCCAACCCAGGACCACCACATGTAACCACGCCAGCCCAGGACCACCACATGTAACCACGCCATCCCAGGGCCGCCACATGTAACCACGCCATCCCAGGACCACCACATGTAACCATGCCAGCCCAGGACCACCACATGTAACCACGCCAGCCCAGGACCTCCACATGTAACCACGCCATCCCAGGACCACCACATGTAACCACGCCATCCCAGGACCACCACATGTAACCACGCCAGCCCAGGACCACCACATGTAACCACGCCAGCCCAGGACCTCCACATGTAACCACGCCAGCCCAGGACCACCACGTGTAACCATGCCAACCCAGGACCGCCATATCGGGCTTCTTCACCTGCGGGATCGTCTGAGACCAGCCACACGGACAGCTGATGAAACTGAGGAGTAAAAACTCCTTCTAATTGGCTAGGCCTGGCTCCACAATGGGTGGGTGTATGCCCTCTCAGGCCCACCATTGGCTGCGCCCTGCCCAGTCATGTCAGATCCATAGATTAGGACCTAGTTAATACATTTCAATTGACTGATTTCCTTAGATTAACTGTAACTCAGTAAAATCGTTGAAATTGTTGCGTTTATACTTTTGTTCAGTAGATTTCACAAACACTATTTTTAAAAAGTAGGAAGTTTGTTCCAAAAGGTAATAGTTAGTTGTAGACTGGGGGTCCAGGTGAAGTTAGAGATGTGATAGTACAGGAATGAGACCAGGTCACCGTTAGATAACTACACGTGGAGGGCAGATTGTGGGCCCAGCCAGACCACACTGTGGGAGATGGATGGATGGGGATGCCATGTGTGTATGTGTGTGTGTGTGTGTGTGTGTGTGTGTGTGTGTGTGTGTGTGTGTGTGTGTGTGTGTACAGTGTGTGTGTGTGTGTGTGTGTGTGTGTGTGTGTGTGTACAGTGTGTGTGTGTGTGTACAGTGTGGGAGGGAGGGATGGGGAGAGAGAGAGAGGAGGGAGGGATGGGGAGAGGGAGAGAGGAGGGAAGGATGGGGGAAGAGAGAGAGAGAGGAGGGAGGGATGGGGAGAGAGAGAGGAGGGAGGGATGGGGAGAGAAAGAGAGCAGGGAGGGAGGGATAGGGAGAGAGAGAGAAAGAGAGGAGGGAGGGATGGGGAGAGAGAGAGAGCAGGGAGGGATGGATGGGGAGAGAGAGAGAGAGAGAGAGAGAGAGAGAGGAGGGAGGGAGGGAGGGATGGGGAGAGAGCGAGAGAGAGGAGGGAGGGAGGGATGGATGGGGAGAGAGAGAGCAGATCTGTGATGTTACCCACTCTGGCCCATTCTGTCTGTCATCTCTCTGATGTTACCCACTCTGGCCCAGTCTGTCTGTCATCTCTCTGATGTTACCCACTCTGGCCCAGTCTGTCTGTCATCTCTCTGATGTTACCCACTCTGGCCCATTCTGTCTGTCATCTCTCTGATGTTACCCACTCTGGCCCATTCTGTCTGTCATCTCTCTGATGTTACCCACTCTGGCCTAGTCTGTCTGTCATCTCTCTGATGTTACCCACTCTGGCCCAGTCTGTCTGTCATCTCTCTGATGTTACCCACTCTGGCCTAGTCTGTCTGTCATCTCTCTGATGTTACCCACTCTGGCCTAGTCTGTCTGTCATCTCTCTGATGTTACCCACTCTGGCCCAGTCTGTCTGTCATCTCTCTGATGTTACCCACTCTGGCCTAGTCTGTCTGTCATCTCTCTGATGTTACCCACTCTGGCCCAGTCTGTCTGTCATCTCTCTGATGTTACCCACTCTGGCCTAGTCTGTCTGTCATCTCTCTGATGTTACCCACTCTGGCCCAGCCTGTCTGTCATCTCTCTGATGTTACCCACTCTGGCCCAGTCTGTCTGTCATCTCTCTGATGTTACCCACTCTGGCCCAGTCTGTCTGTCATCTCTCTGATGTTACCCACTCTGGCCCAGTCTGTCTGTCATCTCTCTGATGTTACCCACTCTGGCCCAGTCTGTCTGTCATCTCTCTGATGTTACCCACTCTGGCCCAGTCTGTCTGTCATCTCTCTGATGTTACCCACTCTGGCCCAGTCTGTCTGTCATCTCTCTGATGTTACCCACTCTGGCCCAGTCTGTCTGTCATCTCTCTGATGTTACCCCCTCTGGCCCAGTCTGTCTGTCATCTCTCTGATGTTACCCACTCTGGCCCAGTCTGTCTGTCATCTCTCTGATGTTACCCACTCTGGCCCAGTCTGTCTGTCATCTCTCTGATGTTACCCACTCTGGCCCAGCCTGTCTGTCATCTCTCTGATGACGCACGCGCACGCACGCACACGCACACGCACACGCACACACAAAAGTGACATCAGACATGGTACAGCCTCGGTACCTCCTATTCCTCCTTCTAGAAAACACTGGACATCTTTGTTCTCTCGCTCCTCGCCCCGAAACATAAGTAGACACACATTTTTAACTCTATTCTTCAGGTAACTTCAATACGTCTGATGTAAAAAACCAAACCACCTGATCACAGGTGAGCTAAGACTGTGTACCTCCTCCACTCTAGAGAACCCTCTGTGTCCTGTCACTCCTCCTCTGTCTGTCTGTTCACAGTACTAAACGTGCCTCGGGGCAAAAAGATGGAAAAGTGTGTGTGTGAGGAATCACAGAGCAACACGACAGGATGAGTTCCTGTAAATCTGAAACAGAGAGACGGTGAAGGGTTCCTGTAAATCTGAAACAGAGAGACAGTGAAGAGTTCCTGTAAATCTGAAACAGAGAGACAGTGAAGAGTTCCTGTAAATCTGAAACAGAGAGACAGTGAAGGGTTCCTGTAAATCTGAAACAGAGAGACAGTGAAGAGTTCCTGTAAATCTGGAACAGAGAGACAGTGAAGGGTTCCTGTAAATCTGAAACAGAGAGACAGTGAAGGGTTCCTGTAAATCTGAAACAGAGAGACAGTGAAGGGTTCCTGTAAATCTGAAACAGAGAGACAGTGAAGAGTTCCTGTAAATCTGAAACAGAGAGACAGTGAAGAGTTCCTGTAAATCTGGAACAGAGAGACAGTGAAGGGTTCATGTAAATCTGGAACAGAGAGACAGTGAAGAGTTCCTGTAAATCTGAAACAGAGAGTCAGTGAAGAGTTCCTGTAAATCTGAAACAGAGAGACAGTGAAGGGTTCCTGTAAATCTGAAACAGAGAGACACTGAAGAGTTCCTGTAAATCTGAAACAGAGAGACAGTGAAGAGTTCCTGTAAATCTGAAACAGAGAGATGGTGAAGAGTTCCTGTAAATCTGAAACAGAGACACAGTGAAGAGTTCCTGTAAATCTGGAACAGAAAGACAGTGAAGAGTTCCTGTAAATCTGAAACAGAGAGACAGTGAAGAGTTCCTGTAAATCTGAAACAGAGAGACAGTGAAGCGTTCCTGTAAATCTGAAACAGAGAGACAGTGAAGAGTTCCTGTAAATCTGAAACAGAGAGACAGTGAAGGGTTCATGTAAATCTGAAACAGAGAGACAGTGAAGGGTCCATGTAAATCTGGAACAGAGAGACAGTGAAAAGTTCCTGTAAATCTGAAACAGAGAGACAGTGAAGGGTTCCTGTAAATCTGAAACAGAGAGACAGTGAAGGGTTCTTGTAAATCTGAAACAGAGAGACAGTGAAGGGTTCATGTAAATCTGAAACAGAGAGACAGTGAAGAGTTCCTGTAAATCTGAAACAGAGAGACAGTGAAGAGTTCCTGTAAATCTGAAACAGAGAGACAGTGAAGGGTTCATGTAAATCTGGAACAGAGAGACAGTGAAGGGTTCATGTAAATCTGAAACAGAGAGACAGTGAAGGGTTCATGTAAATCTGTAACAGAGAGACGATGAAGAGTTCATGTAAATCTGTAACAGAGAGACGATGAAGAGTTCATGTAAATCTGAAACAGAGAGACGGTGAAGGGTTCATGTAAATCTGAAACAGAGAGACAGTGAAGAGTTCATGTTTTGGTGAGTAACTTCAGAAGGTCTGGATCGTAAGAGTTTCGTGGTAGACAATTACTTAACTAGCAAACATGTTTTTGTCGACATTCAATCAACTGCTTGTTCAAGTTTTAATGCCAGCAGCACCAGACTAAACTAGCTAACACTCCTCGTTGTGTATATCACTGTAGCCTGCCTGACCCTGATCTGAAAAAGACTAGGGTGGCAACTGGGATGCAATATCACAGTGTCTTTGGACACAGAGGAGGAGTGACAGGACACAGAGTGGGGGTTCTCTAGAGTGGAGGAGGTACACAGTCACTTGTCACTGACAGTCAGTCAGGACGGCAGGATGTCAAATTCCCTATTTAGTACACTACATTTAGCCAGAGCCCTATAGGCCCTTGTCAAACGTAGTGCACTAGATTATCAAAAGTAGTGCTCTATATAGGGAATAGGGTTTTGGGGAGTATATGTATAGCTTGGTGACTACTGCTGTCCCATGTTTCCTGCTCCCAGTGACCACGGAGGGAGAAATAACACTGTCTCTCCTCAAACGTTAAAACCAGTCCTTGTGTTGAAGAGTGGGGAATATCAACGTGATGAAAGCAACACCACTCTGTAAACAAATCTCCTGTTCATTAGAGTGGTATGAAACTAGAGAGGGAGGGAGGGAGGGAATGAGGGACGGAGGGAGGAAGTGGAACCATTGAAAAACAAAAGCCCTTAATTGCAGAAAAAAACAACCTGGCCTTGACTCAAAATTAAATGCAAGTTTTTATGCTGGGAGAGGAAGGGAGGAGGAGAAAGAGAGGAGAGAGCAAGAGAGAGGGGGAGAGCTAGGGAGAGGGGGAGAGAGAGAGAGGGAGAGGGGGAGAGAGAAAGAGAGGGGGAGAGAGAGGGAGAGAGGGAGAGGGGGAGAGAGAGAGAGAGGAAGGGAGGAGGAGAAAGAGAGGAGAGAGCAAGAGAGAGGGGGAGAGCTAGGGAGAGGGGGAGAGAGAGAGGGAGAGGGGGAGAGAGAAAGAGAGGGGGAGAGAGAGGGAGAGAGGGAGAGGGGGAGAGAGAGAGAGAGGGGGGGGAGAGGGGAGAGAGAGAGGGACAGGGGGAGAGAGAGAAAGAGAGAGAGGAGGGGAGAGAGAGATGGGGAGAGAGAGGGAGAGGGGGAGTTGCACAACCTCTGTCTCAACGAAACAACACGTTGGTCTCCTGTTGATGGTGTGTGTGTGTGTGTGTGTGTGTGTGTGTGTGTGTGTGTGTTGTGTGTGTGTGTGTGTGTGTGTGTGTGTGTGTGTATGTGTGTGTGTGTGTGTGATCACTGGCTGATCATTGCTGGTCCTTTGGCCAAGATGGAGCTTCCACAGTTCAACTGATGATTACAACGCCTAGAGCCAACAAGCTAGACTGACCACAGCCCATAGACTGGCCACAGCCCATAGACTGACCACAGCCCATAGACTGGCCACAGCCCATAGACTGACCACAGCCCATAGACTGACCACAGCCCATAGACTGACCACAGCCCATAGACTGACCACAGCTCATAGACTGGCCACAGCTCATAGACTGACCACAGCCCATAGACTGACCACAGCTCATAGACTGACCACAACTCATAGACTGACCACAGCTCATAGACTGACCGCAGCCCATAGACTGACCACAGCTCATAGACTGACCACAGCTCATAGACTGGCCACAGCTCATAGACTGACCACAGCTCATAGACTGACCACAGCTCATAGACTGGCCACAGCCCATAGACTGACCACAGCTCATAGACTGGCCACAGCTCATAGACTGACCACAGCCCATAGACTGGCCACAACCCATAGACTGACCACAGCTCATAGACTGGCCACAGCTCATAGACTGACCACAGCCCATAGACTGACCACAGCTCATAGACTGACCACAGCTCATAGACTGACCACAGCTCATAGACTGGCCACAGCTCATAGACTGACCAAAGCCAATAGACTGACCACAGCTCATAGACTGACCACAGCTCATAGACTGACCACAGCTCATAGACTGGCCACAGCTCATAGACTGGCCACAGACAATAGACTGACCACAGCTCATAGACTGACCACAGACAATAGACTGACCACAGCTCATAGAGTGATCACAGACAATAGACTGACCACAGACAATAGACTGACCACAGCTCATAGACTGACCACAGACAATAGACTGACCACAGCTCATAGACTGACCACAGACAATAGACTGACCACAGCTCATAGACTGATCACAGACAATAGACTGACCACAGACAATAGACTGACCACAGACAATAGACTGACCACAGCTCATAGACTGACCACAGACAATAGACTGACCACAGCTCATAGACTGACCACATACAATAGATTGATACTGTAATAATGGTTTTAAGACATACAAAAGACATGTGGGTTCAATCCTTATATCTTGTGATTTAGTGCGCATTTCTGCAACTGTAGATGTCAAAAATACAAAGAGAAGTGGCCCAGATATGGCTCTAATATGGCTCTAATATGGCCCAGATATGGCTCTAATATGGCCCAGATATGGCTCTAATATGGCCCAGATATGGCTCTAATATGGCCCAGATATGGCTCTAATATGGCTCTAATATGGCCCAGATATGGCTCTAATAGGACTCTAATATGGCCCTGATATGGCCAAGATATGGCGCTAATATGGCTCTAATATGACCCTGATATGGCTCTAATATGGCTGTAATATGGCTCTAATATGACTCTAATTTGGCCATGATATGGCTCTGTTATGGCTCTAATATGACCCTGATATGGCTCTAATATGGCTGTAATATGGCTCTAATATGACTCTAATATGGCCCTGATATGGCTCTAATATTGCCTTCATATGGCCCAGAAATGGCTCGAATATGGCCATGATATGGCCCGGAAATGGCTCGAATATGGTCATGATATGGCTCTAATATTGCCTTCATATGGCCCAGAAATGGCTCGAAAATGGCTCTAATATTGCTCTAATATTGCCTTCATATGGCCCAGAAATGGCTCAAATATGGCCATGATATGGCTCTAATATGGCTCTAATATTGCCTTCATATGGCCCAGAAATGGCTCGAATACGGCCATGATATGGCTCTAATATTGCCTTCATATGGCCCAGAAATGGCTCGAATATCGCCATGATATATGACCCTGATATGGCCCAGTATGGCCCTGCCTGCCTGCCCCGAAGACTACAGCAGTGGGGTGGTGGGAATTCTCGCCCAGAGGTCAAACAAGAGGCAAAGCCCCTCTGTTGGCAGGACATGAGTCGGCTTGGGGGAGAAGCCTGTTAGGTCATCACCAAACAACAGCTGAGAGAGGGAGAAAGATGAGAGAGAGAGAGAGAGAGAGAGATAGAGAGAGAGAGGGATGAGCTCGTCCGTCTGTGTCAGAACATCCCTGGCCTGGCCGTTTGAAGTCCTCCCCCCCTCCCTTCCTCCTCCACATCCTCCTCTTCTCGCTATCGCCAATCTCTCTTTGATTATGACCTACTGGATATGATAAACAGAGATTTGTATCACTGGATGACCACCCTGCAATCTGTCACCAGCTCTCTCTCTCTCTCTCTCTCTCTCTCTCTCTCTCTCTCCCTCTCTCTCTCCTTGTTGGCTGTAATACTCTATATGCCATGTAGTTTGCAGTATAATTCCAATAGTTCTCAGGACTCAGTTCTGTTATATGATACTCTCTTGGTGAACCTTTTATACGACCAATAAAATACACTCTAACATTTATGGGGCTACTTTTCAAAAGCGAATAGGAAAAGTAACGACGTGAGTACGTCTGACAGATTGAATAAAACAGACACGTCTGATAACACACAGGACTACGGCTGCCTCCCAAAATAGCACCATATTCCCTATGTAGTGCACTACGTTTGACCAGGAGTCATAGGCCACTACATAGGGAATAGGGTGCCATTTGGGACACAGTGCCACCAGTGGATCTTGCCAGATGTACGACACCTAGCAACGCCAGACATCAAGACCTGCATAGCTTTACTTGTTCTGCAGGTCAGAACACTGACTGGGTCATTTCAACTTTATTTTTTCACAACAGTTTCTGTCGTGCTACGAGTGCACCGTGTTCAGACCCAGGGCAAAAACACGAGACGTTGGAGAAAAAAACACATTTTTTGTCCATTAAAATAACATCAAATTGATCAGAAATACAGTGTAGACATTGTTAATGTTGTAAATGACTATTGTAGCTGGAAACGGCTGATTTTTAATGGAATATCTACATAGGCGTACAGAGGCCCATTATCAGCAACCATCACTCCTGTGTTCCAATGGCACGTTGTGTTAGCTAATCCAAGTATATCATTTTAAAAGGCTAATTGATCATTAGAAAACCCTTTTGCAATTATGTTGGCAGTGAAAACTGTTGTTCTGATTAAAGAAGCAATAAAACTGGCCTTCTTTAGACTAGTTGAGTATCTGGAGCATCAGCATTTGTGGGTTCGATTACAGGATCAAAATGGCCAGAAACAAAGGACTTTCTTCTGAAACTCGTCAGTCTATTCTTGTACTGAGAAATGAAGGCTATTCCATGCAAGAAATTGCCAAGAAACTGAAGCTCTGGTACAACGCTGTGTACTACTCCCTTCACAGAACAGTGCAAACTGGCTCTAACCAGAATAGAAAGAGGAGTGGGAGGCCCCGGTGCACAACTGAGCAAGAGGACAAGTACATTAGGGTGTCTAGTTTGAGAAACAGACGCCTCACAAGTCCTCAACTGGCAGCTTCATTAAATAGTACCTACAAAACACCAGTCTCAACGTCAACAGTGGAGAGGCGACTCCGGGATGCTGGCCTTCTAGGCAGAGTTCCTGTGTCCACTGTGCTCTTTTTCCCATCTTAATCTTTTCTTTTTATTGGCCAGTCTGAGATATGGCTTTTTCTTTGCAACTCTGCCTAGAACTATACTATATAACTATACTATACTATATAACTATACTATATAACTACACTATACTATATAACTATACTATATAACTATACTATATAACTATACTATACTATAGTATATAACTATACTATATAACTACACTATACTATATAACTATACTATATAACTACACCATACTATATAACTATACTATACTATACTATAACTACACTATATAACTATACTATATAACTATACTATACTATATAACTATACTATATTATATTACTATACTATATAACTATAATATACAACTGTACTATACAACTATACTACACAACTATACTATATAAATATACTATATTGCTGTACTATACTGTACTGTACTGTACTGTACTGTACTGTACTGTACTATACTATACTATACTATACACCTTTCCTCTTTGTTCCTTCGTACTGTAAACAAGGATGAGCTACTGTGGAGGTGAAAACTCTTTCAACACATTCTCTCTCTCTTGTCAAGGCGGTGTGTTTTGAAATGTGTTTAGTGTCGGTTTCCTCAACCTTTTGTCCGGTGTTGAGATGTCAGTTTGTCTCTGTCCTCACCTGTGAGTGTGAGAGCCACTATCACCACCTCTCAACTGCTTTACCTTCCCCCAGGGTTTAGGACAACAGATCTCCGTCATGCCTTTGAGAAGGAGGGTAAACCAAAGCAGTGTTATAGGGGCTGATCCTGTTCTGTGGTTGGAGGGGGCAGAGCAGAGCTGCATCCGCTACACAGCTCCTGTCCCCCCCCACAACCACCTCTCCCTTCCATGAACAGTCTTCATCACTGCCCCGGGGGGGGGGGGGGGGGGGGGGGGGGGGGGGGGGGGGGGGGGGATGTCCACCCTGTTGCTAGCACCTAGACAACTTCTGCAAGCATTTCACTGCACCTTTTATACACGACGTAAACTGTGTACGTGACAGATGACATTTTATTGAATGTGCTTCTGTGATCACATACTACAAACAGCAGGTCTGATTCTGGTTGAGGTATTGAGGCATCAGAGCCCTCAGTTAGTGATTTGGCAGCAGACCAGTCCCATAGCTCACTACTACTACTAGTATTACAATTCCCTACAGGGCGACTCACTACTTCCTTAGAAACATCATGTTAGGGACAGGGGCAGGGACAGAGACAGGGGCAGGGGCAGGGACAGGGACAGGGGCAGGGACAAGGGCAGGGGCAGGGACAGGGACAGGGGCAGGGGCAGGGGCAGGGGCAGGGGCAGGGGCAGGGACAGGGACAGGGGCAGGGACAGGGACATTGGCAGGGACAGGGGCATGGACAGGGGCAGGGACAGGGGCAGGGGCAGGAGCAGGGGCAGGGGCAGGGGCAGGGGCAGGGGCAGGGGCAGGGACAGGGGTAGGGGCAGGGACAGGGACAGGGGCAGGTGCAGGGGCAGGGGCAGGGACAGGGACATGGACAGGGACAGGGACAGGGACAGGGACAGGGACAGGGTTAAGGCTCTGACTGGTCCTGTACCATGACCCATTACTATTGCTAAAGTTATTCCCTACTACTACAAATTCCCTACTACAGTTCTCTATGGGATGACTGAGTCACTTCTGAGTCACAGAGAGAGAGTAGTCCAGATCCACATGACTGCCAATGAAGGGGGAGCAGTTCTCCCTGTGACCAATCACCAGTAATGTAGCATGACCCTAACAACACCTTCATCTGGGAGACACAGCAGGCTTATAGAAAGTTGTGTACTGTAATTATAAGGTTTAGCCCTGAGGGACCACTACCCGGGGCAGTCATTCAGAGAACACAACCCGGGGCAGTAATTCAGAGAACACAACCTGGAGCAGTCATTCAGAGAACACTACCCGGGGCAGTCATTCAGAGAACACAACCCGGGGCAGTCATTCAGAGAACACAACCCGGGGCAGTCATTCAGAGAACACAACCTGGAGCAGTCATTCAGAGAACACTACCCGGGGCAGTCATTCAGAGAACACTACCCGGGGCAGTCATTCAGATAACACAACCCGGGGCAGTCATTCAGAGAACACAACCCGGGGCAGTCATTCAGAGAACACTACCCGGGGCTGTCATTCAGAGAACACGACCCGGGGCAGTCATTCAGAGAACACAACCCGGGGCAGTCATTCAGAGAACACAACCCGGGGCAGTCATTCAGAGAACACAACCCGGGGCAGTCATTCAGAGAACACAACCCGGGGCAGTAATTCAGAGAACACTACCCGGGGCAGTCATTCAGAGAACACAACCCGGGGCAGTCATTCAGAGAACACAACCCGGGGCAGTCATTCAGAGAACACAACCCGGGGCAGTCATTCAGAGAACACTACCCGGGGCAGTCATTCAGAGAACACTACCCGGAGCAGTCATTCAGAGAACACAACCCGGGGCAGTAATTCAGAGAACACAACCCGGGGCAGTCATTCAGAGAACACTACCCGGGGCAGTCATTCAGAGAACACAACCCGGGGCAGTCATTCAGAGAACACAACCCGGGGCAGTCATTCAGAGAACACTACCCGGGGCAGTCATTCAGAGAACACAACCCGGGGCAGTAATTCAGAGAACACAACCTGGAGCAGTCATTCAGAGAACACTACCCGGGGCAGTCATTCAGAGAACACAACCCGGGGCAGTCATTCAGATAACACAACCCGGGGCAGTCATTCAGAGTACACTACCCGGGGCAGTCATTCAGAGAACACAACCCGGGGCAGTCATTCAGAGAACACAACCCGGGGCAGTCATTCAGAGAACACAACCCGGGGCAGTAATTCAGAGAACACAACCCGGGGCAGTCATTCAGAGAACACTACCCGGGGCAGTCATTCAGAGAACACAACCCGGGGCAGTCATTCAGAGAACACAACCCGGGGCAGTCATTCAGAGAACACAACCCGGGGCAGTCATTCAGAGAACACTACCCGGGGCAGTCATTCAGAGAACACGACCCGGGGCAGTCATTCAGAGAACACAACCCGGGGCAGTCATTCAGAGAACACAACCCGGAGCAGTCATTCAGAGAACACAACCCGGGGCAGTCATTCAGAGAACACAACCTGGAGCAGTCATTCAGAGAACACTACCCGGGGCAGTCATTCAGAGAACACAACCCGGGGCAGTCATTCAGAGAACACAACCCGGGGCAGTAATTCAGAGAACACTACCCGGGGCAGTCATTCAGAGAACACAACCCGGGGCAGTCATTCAGAGAACACTACCCGGGGCAGTCATTCAGAGAACACTACCCGGGGCAGTCATTCAGAGAACACTACCCGGGGCAGTCATTCAGAGAACAAGTCCAAACACTAAATGTGTGGTACGTTGAGCTGAGCAAACCTGACAGACATAGACCCACAATTAGAGGTGAACAATTCTGGTAACTTTCCAGAAATTACCAGGATATTCAGATACTCGGGATAGATGTTTCCCGAATTTCCTCTCTCCCTCCCTTATATCTCTGTCTCTCTCTCTCTCCCTCTCTCTTTTTCTATCCACTGCTGTCTCCTGTAGCCCGTAGGGAGAGACTGACAACCAATCAGTCAGTCAGCCAGTCAGCAGGTCAGCCAGTCAGTCAGTCAGCCAGTCAGCCAGCAGGACCCAGACCACAAAGCATTCTTGACACTGGTGAAAAACAGGTTTAATTCCAAGCTGTGAAGTGCCTCACAGTCCTGGAACTGGACAGGGGGTCGTTGTAAGGTCAACACCCACCTTCCATTTTGGGGATTCCTAAAGATACACCCCTCTGGGCACAGGAAGTGGAAGAGGCTCCATTCTGCTTGTAGAAAAAACAAAGGAAGAAAACAAGGTAGGGAGGTGCTGCTAAGGTACTCAATGGTAGGTTTTGGTAGACAGAAGGTGCTAAGGTACTCAATGGTAGGTTTTGGTAGTCAGAAGGTGCTAAGGTATACAATGGTAGGTTTTGGTAGTCAGAAGGTGCTAAGGTATACAATGGTAGGTTTTGGTAGTCAGAAGGTGCTAAGGTATACAATGGTAGGTTTTGGTAGTCAGAAGGTGCTAAGGTATACAATGGTAGGTTTTGGTAGTCAGAAGGTGCTAAGGTACATAATGGTAGGTTTTGGTAGACAGAAGGTGCTAAGGTATACAATGGTAGGTTTTGGTAGTCAGAAGGTGCTAAGGTATACAATGGTAGGTTTTGGTAGTCAGAAGGTGCTAAGGTATACAATGGTAGGTTTTGGTAGTCAGAAGGTGCTAAGGTATACAATGGTAGGTTTTGGTAGACAGAAGGTGCTAAGGTATACAATGGTAGGTTTTGGTAGTCAGAAGGTGCTAAGGTATACAATGGTAGGTATTGGTAGTCAGAAGGTGCTAAGGTATACAATGGTAGGTTTTGGTAGACAGAAGGGGCTAAGGTATACAATGGTAGGTTTTGGTAGTCAGAAGGTGCTAAGGTACATAATGGTAGGTTTTGGTAGACAGAAGGTGCTAAGGTATACAATGGTAGGTTTTGGTAGTCAGAAGGTGCTAAGGTATACAATGGTAGGTTTTGGTAGACAGAAGGTGCTAAGGTATACAATGGTAGGTTTTGGTAGACAGAAGGTGCTAAGGTATACAATGGTAGGTTTTGGTAGTCAGAAGGTGCTAAGGTACATAATGGTAGGTTTGGTAGACAGAAGGTACTAAGGTACTCAATGGTAGGTATTGGTAGACAGAAGGTGCTAAGGTATACAATGGTAGGTTTTGGTAGACAGAAGGTGCTAAGGTATACAATGGTAGGTTTTGGTAGACAGAAGGTGCTAAGGTATACAATGGTAGGTTTTGGTAGACAGAAGGTGCTAAGGTATACAATGGTAGGTTTTGGTAGACAGAAGGTGCTAAGGTATACAATGGTAGGTTTTGGTAGACAGAAGGTGCTAAGGTATACAATGGTAGGTTTTGGTAGACAGAAGGTGCTAAGGTACTCAATGGTAGGTTTTGGTAGTCAGAAGGTGCTAAGGTACACAATGGTAGGTTTTGGTAGACAGAAGGTGCTAAGGTATACAATGGTAGGTTTTGGTAGACAGAAGGTGCTAAGGTACTCAATGGTAGGTTTTGGTAGACAGAAGGTGCTAAGGTATACAATGGTAGGTTTTGGTAGACAGAAGGTGCTAAGGTACATAATGGTAGGTTTTGGTAGACAGAAGGTGCTAAGGTACTCAATGGTAGGTTTTGGTAGTCAGAAGGTGCTAAGGTACACAATGGTAGGTTTTGGTAGACAGAAGGTGCTAAGGTACACAATGGTAGGTTTTGGTAGACAGAAGGTGCTAAGGTACTCAATGGTAGGTTTTGGTAGACAGAAGGTGCAAAGGTACTCAATGGTAGGTTTTGGTAGACAGAAGGTGCTAAGGTATACAATGGTAGGTTTTGGTAGACAGAAGGGGCTAAGGTATACAATGGTAGGTTTTGGTAGTCAGAAGGTGCTAAGGTATACAATGGTAGGTTTTGGTAGACAGAAGGTGCTAAGGTATACAATGGTAGGTTTTGGTAGACAGAAGGGGCTAAGGTATACAATGGTAGGTTTTGGTAGTCAGAAGGTGCTAAGGTACACAATGGTAGGTTTTGGTAGACAGAAGGGGCTAAGGTATACAATGGTAGGTTTTGGTAGTCAGAAGGTGCTAAGGTATACAATGGTAGGTTTTGGTAGTCAGAAGGTGCTAAGGTATACAATGGTAGGTTTTGGTAGACAGAAGGTGCTAAGGTACACAATGGTAGGTTTTGGTAGACAGAAGGTGCTAAGGTACACAATGGTAGGTTTTGGTAGACAGAAGGTGCTAAGGTATACAATGGTAGGTTTTGGTAGACAGAAGGTGCTAAGGTATACAATGGTAGGTTTTGGTAGTCAGAAGGTGCTAAGGTATACAATGGTAGGTTTTGGTAGACAGAAGGTGCTAAGGTATACAATGGTAGGTTTTGGTAGACAGAAGGTGCTAAGGTACATAATGGTAGGTTTTGGTAGACAGAAGGTGCTAAGGTATACAATGGTAGGTTTTGGTAGACAGAAGGTGCTAAGGTATACAATGGTAGGTTTTGGTAGACAGAAGGTGCTACGGTATACAATGGTAGGTTTTGGTAGTCAGAAGGGGCTCTTTGGTAAAAGGGATAGATTGGTCATGAAACAGAAAGGAGGACCAAAGCAATGTTCATAGAATGAATTAAAATGCCTTTATTTGTATGTTCAATGGCAACAAAGTTTAAATACTCTCACACGTTTCGTCTGCATGGCCTTCGTACTCCCTTTGTACTCATGCATTCTACAATCACCAGCACGGCTGGACAGTTTTGGTGTTATGAGAACATTTGCCTCGACCTAAGGAATGTTGTGTGAACTTTCACAGAACCAATGTTGGTTAGCTGGGGTGAGAATATAAAGGCTGTACATAATAGGCGGTGGGGAGAAAAGCTCTCTCCATAAAAATGCATGGAAACCGTTAACTGCAGCAATAGAAGATCTTGGAATGAAAATGGAAAACAATTCCATAGCTTAGAAAGAAAAACAAATGGAAACGCTACAAGTCATAAAACCATTCTGAAATAAGGTCGACGCTTGAGCCAGTCAGAAATAGAAGATTTAAAAAAGTAACATTCCACAGAAACAAAAAAGCTTAAATTCTCTCTCTCTCTCTCTCTCTTTCTCTCACACACACACACACACACACACACACACACAGGCAGACAGACTGAGCATGGCCATGTGTGCACTTCAGTGACCTGACAGACTGTCTGTGTCTAAAACACTGTTCCCCAGTGTGAAGTTCTGGAACGTAATTCATCCATAGCACAAGCAGAGATCAAAAGGCTACAGTGCAGAGGGCAGCTCTCCTCCTCCTCCCCTCTTCCTCCTCTTCCCCCTCCTCCCCTCTTCCTCCTCCCCTCTTCCCCTCCCCCTCCTCCCCCTCTTCCTATACCCCTCCTCCTTCTCCCCCTCCTTTTCCAGCCCAGCCTTGCGCCACACACACACACACACACACACACACACACACACACACACACACACACACACACACACACACACACACACACACACACACACACACACACACACACACACACACACACACACACACACACACACACACACACAGGGCCTATAGGGTTCTGGTCAAAAGTAGTGCACTATATAGGGAATAGGGATGTAGCCCCAGTCTCACTGCTACCCAATGCATTATCCATGACTGAATAGAATGTAGGGTTCTTGTCTAAGCTACAGGTAACTGCCAAAATAAAGGAAACCCCAACATAAAGTGTCTTAATATGACATTGGGCACCACGAGCCAGAACCGCTTCAATGCACCTTGGCAAAGATTCTACAAGTGTCTGGAACTCTATTGGAGGGATGTGACACTATTCTTCCATGAGAAATTCCATCTTTTGGTGTTTTGTTGATGGTGGTGGAAAACGCAGTCTCAGGCGCCGCTTCAGAATCTCCCATAAGTGTTGAAATTCATTGGTGGCTGAGACGTCCATGGCATATGTTTTACATCGTTTTAATGCTCATCAATCCATTCAGTGACCAATCGTGCCCTGTGGATGGGAGCATTGTCATCCTATGGAGGCAAAGCCATGGTAACCAAAATAATGGCCTTCCCAGCATTCTTATACATGACCCTAATCATGATGGGATGTTAATTGCTTAATAAACTCAGGAACCACATCTGTGTGGACGCACCTGCTTTCAATATACAAGTGGTTCCATTATTTTGGCAATTACATGTATAGTCCTACATATTGATAGAGAGTTTATTATCTAAGATATAGTCCTATATATTGATAGTTTATTATCTAAGATATAGTCCTATATATTGATAGAGAGTTTATTATCTAAGATATAGTCCTACATATTGATAGTTTATTATCTATGATATAGTCCTATATATTGATAGTTTATTATCTAAGATATAGTCCTATATATTGATAGAGAGTTTATTATCTAAGATATAGTCCTACATATTGATAGTTTATTATCTAAGATATAGTCCTATATATTGATAGAGAGTTTATTATCTAAGATATAGTCCTACATATTGATAGTTTATTATCTAAGATATAGTCCTATATATTGATAGAGAGTTTATTATCTAAGATATAGTCCTACATATTGATAGTTTATTATCTAAGATATAGTCCTACATATTGATAGAGAGTTTATTATCTAAGATATAGTCCTATATATTGATAGTTTATTATCTAAGATATAGTCCTACATATTGATAGTTTATTATCTAAGATATAGTCCTACATATTGATAGTTTATTATCTAAGATATAGTCCTACATATTGATAGTTTATTATCTAAGATATAGTCCTACATATTGATAGAGAGTTTATTATCTAAGATATAGTCCTACATATTGATAGTTTATTATCTAAGATATAGTCCTACATATTAATAGTTTATTATCTAAGATATAGTCCTACATATTGATAGTTTATTATCTAAGATATAGTCCTACATATTGATAGTTTATTATCTATGATATAGTGCTACATATTGATAGTTTATTATCTATGATATAGTCCTACATATTGATAGTTTATTATCTAAGATATAGTCCTACATATTGATAGTTTATTATCTATGATATAGTCCTACATATTGATAGTTTATTATCTATGATATAGTCCTACATATTGATAGTTTATTATCTAAGATATAGTCCTACATATTGATAGTTTATTATCTATGATATAGTCCTACATATTGATAGTTTATTATCTAAGATATAGTCCTACATATTGATAGTTTATTATCTAAGATATAGTCCTACATATTGATAGAGAGTTTATTATCTAAGATATAGTGCTACATATTGATAGTTTATTATCTATGATATAGTCCTACATATTGATAGTTTATTATCTATGATATAGTCCTACATATTGATAGTTTATTATCTATGATATAGTCCTACATATTGATAGTTTATTATCTATGATATAGTCCTACATATTGATAGAGTGTTTATTATCTAAGATATAGTCCTACATATTGATAGTTTATTATCTAAGATATAGTCCTACATATTGATAGTTTATTATCTATGATATAGTCCTACATATTGATAGTTTATTATCTATGATATAGTCCTACATATTGATAGTTTATTATCTAAGATATAGTGCTACATATTGATAGAGGTTCTGTTAGAGGAGGACAGTAGCAGCAGAGAATGAGGGAGGGTGGAGGTTAAGGAGAAAGAGGAGAGAGCCCACTTAGAAAGCACTTGGAGTAACACTCCATAGTGGGATAAAGAGAGGAGGCTTTGTTGAAGCTGCTTTTCTTTCCAGAGAATAAGAGAAAATACCTTGGTCATGTGTAATAACACCCTCATGAGTGGTGAGGTAATACACTAAGAGTATAACACACACACACACACACACACATAACACACACACATAACACACACACACAACACACACACACATACATAACACACACACACATAACACACACGCACACACACAACACACACACACACACACATAACACACACACACATAACACACACACATAACACACATAACACACACACATACATAACACACACACATAACACACACACACACATAACACACACACACACACACACAACACACACACATAACACACACATAACACACACACACACACATAACACACACACACACATAACACACACACACATAGCACACACACACATAACACACACACATAACACACACACACATAGCACACACACACATAACACACACACACATAACACACACACACACATGACACACACACATTACACACACACACACACACACACATAACACACACATAACACACACACACATAACACACACACACATAACACACACACACACATAACACACACACACACATAACACACACACACATAACGCACACACACACATAACGCACACCTATAACACACACAGTCCCGCTGTCAGCCAGTGGGCCAGTTGAGTTGTGAGAGCTGCACAGAGTGGCAGCGCTAGGGGGTTAAAGGTCAGATGTTATGATACACTGACATTCTTCAGGAGATAGGATCGATCAGGCTCACATCAACATGAAGGACTGGCTGCTGTTCTAGCACTGAGGAGTGTGTGTGTGTGTGTGTGTGTGTGTGTGTGTGTGTGTGTGTGTGTGTGTGTGTGTGTGTGTGTGTGTGTGTGTGTGTGTGTGTGTGTGTGTGTGTGTGTGTGTGTGCGTGCGTGTGCGTGTGTCTCCTGCCGAGTGGTGCTGCCTGAGACGTGTGACAGGTTTCTGAAGACGTATTGCTAGTTCTCCCTGTTCTATCTGTTCTATCTAGGGAATAGGGTGCCATTTGGGATACACCCATGGGCAGCCAGATATGAGTATTTTCCCTCTCCCTGTCTGTGAATGAGCCACAGTAACATGGGCTAGCTAGCTACCTCAATGAGACCTGCTGTTTCTTTAAAAGGAGCCGTTGGGTAAACATGTAACAGGGCACACAGGCTCAGGTCAGCTTTTGAAGTGGACGGGCGTGGGGAAGAAATGAGTTGAGGGGATGGAGGGGGGAAGCCTTCAGAGGAAATGGGAACAGTGGTCTCTTTCAACACTTTTCGGTCTCTTTCCTCGACCTCCCTTTCTGTCAAGTATAGCTAATAGCCAAACACAAAGGCATATAGCTGTAACTGATGTCAACGTAAGGATGTGAAAACCATTAGATGCTAACGCAACGCTTCTAATACATATAGTGTCAATTAGATATGTCTGTTTTTCACACCTCTACTTAAACAATTGACTTAAAGACGTGTCAACTAGAAAACAACCACCCAGAAAACAACCACCCAGAAAACAACCACCCAGAAAACAACCCCACAGAAAACAACCACCCAGAAAACAACCACCCAGAAAACAACCCCACAGAAAACAACCACCCAGAAAACAACCACCCAGAAAACAACCACCCAGAAAACAACCACCTAGAAAACAACCCCACAGAAAACAACCCCACAGAAAACAACCCCCCAGAAAACAACCACCCAGAAAACAACCACCTAGAAAACAACCCCACAGAAAACAACCCCACAGAAAACAACCCCACAGAAAACAACCACCTAAAAAACAACCACCTAGAAAACAACCACCCAGAAAACAACCACCTAGAAAACAACCCCACAGAAAACAACCACCTAAAAAACAACCACCCAGAAAACAACCCCACAGAAAACAACCACCCAGAAAACATCCCCACAGAAAACAACCACCTAAAAAACAACCACCTAAAAAACAACCACCTAGAAAACAACCCCACAGAAAACAACCACCCAGAAAACAACCCCACAGAAAGCAACCACCTAAAAAACAACCACCTAAAAAACAACCCCACAGAAAACAACCACCCAGAAAACAACCCCACAGAAAACAACCACCTAAAAAACAACCACCTAGAAAACAACCACCCAGAAAACAACCACCTAGAAAACAACCCCACAGAAAACAACCACCTAAAAAACAACCACCCAGAAAACAACCCCACAGAAAACAACCACCCCAGAAAACATCCCCACAGAAAACAACCACCTAGAAAACAACCACCCAGAAACAACCCCACAGAAAACAACCACCCAGAAAACATCCCCACAGAAAGCAACCACCTAGAAAACAACCCCACAGAAAACAACCACCTAGAAAACAACCCCACAGAAAACAACCACCTAAAAAACAACCACCCAGAAAACAACCACCCAGAAAACAACCACCTAGAAAACAACCCCACAGAAAACAACCACCTAAAAAACAAACACCCAGAAAACAAACACCTAGAAAACAACCCCACAGAAAACAACCACCCAGAAAACAACCCCACAGAAAACAACCACCTAAAAAACAACCACCTAGAAAACAACCCCCCAGAAAACAACCACCTAGAAAACAACCCCACAGAAAACAACCACCTAAAAAACAACCACCCAGAAAACAACCCCACAGAAAACAACCACCCAGAAAACATCCCCACAGAAAACAACCACCTAGAAAACAACCACCCAGAAAACAACCCCACAGAAAACAACCACCCAGAAAACATCCCCACAGAAAGCAACCACCTAGAAAACAACCCCACAGAAAACAACCACCTAGAAAACAACCCCACAGAAAACAACCACCTAAAAAACAACCACCCAGAAAACAACCACCCAGAAAACATCCACCCAGAAAACAACCACCTAGAAAACAACCCCACAGAAAACAACCACCTAAAAAACAAACACCCAGAAAACAAACACCCAGAAAACATCCCCACAGAAAACAACCACCTAGAAAACAACCCCACAGAAAACAACCCCACAGAAAACAACCACCCAGAAAACAACCCCACAGAAAACAACCCCACAGAAAACAACCCCACAGAAAACAACCCCACAGAAAACAACCACCCAGAAAACAACCCCACAGAAAACAACCCCACAGAAAACAACCCCACAGAAAACACAAAGAAAAAGCGAGAACAGCTATACTTTCAGGAGTCACATCTGGGGTCTCTCTCTCTCTCTCTCTCTCTCTCTCTCTCTCTCTCATCCCCTCTAATTCCCTCACTCTCTCTCTCATTCCCTCTAATTCCCTCTCTCTCTCTCTCTCTCTCTCTCATTCCCTCTAATCCCCCCTCTCTCTTTCTCTCTGTGCTGCAGTATGGAGGGAAGGTGGGGGGGCGATAGATGGAGATAGAGAGGGAAGGAAGGATAGGGAGGGAGGGAGAGAAAGAGGGAGAGAGAGGAGAGGGAGAGAGAGGTGGAAGGAGAGAGCGAAAGAGAGAGAAAGGGGGAAGGAGGGAGGGAGGGGGACCAGCCAGTCAGTTCGGCCAGGGGGACTGTGTCTGAGAGCAGACCCCACCCCAACTCTGCTCAGCCCAGATCCTCCACACTATGCTTTGAAGCTGCCAGTGTGTTTCAACTGCTAACCACTTTCAGATGTGTGACCAGCGCGGTTTATGAGCTGAATAATAGCTATACCTACACATGTGCAGGCTTGGGGTCCAAAAGAGGGGGAGGCTCGACTTTTTAGAGCAGAGAGAAAGAGAGAAAGAGAGAAGGAGAGAAAAAGAGAGAGAAAAACAGAAAGAGACATTGAACTTGGACTGAATGGGATGTGGGATTAGTTTTTTGTTTGAAACCAACACTAACATATATTCTGAAAACAAAAAAGGAAGGAGAGGGGGAAATGAGGGTATTTACTGAAGAACTACATTAGCAGCATTAGCATATTAAAGAGGGGGAAATGTGGGTATTTACTGAAGAACTACATTAGCAGCATTAGCATATTAAAGAGGGGGGAAATGAGGGTATTTACTGAAGAACTACATTAGCAACATTAGTGTATTAAAGAGGGGGAAAATGTGGGTATTTACTGAAGAACTACATTAGCAGCATTAGTGTATTAAAGAGGGGGGAAATGTTGTAATTTACTGAAGAACTACATTAGCAACATTAGCATAATAAAGAGGGGGGAAATGAGGGTATTTTACTGATGAACTACATTAGCATATTAAAGGCATGTTTCTGTTTTCTATTTCCCACAGTTATGTTTCAAGGTTTCCTCTACGATCAAATCAATGTGTGCTCTAACCCTTAAGACATTGTAGCTTTGAAGGACACCTCCATTAAAACTCATTGTAATACCTCCCCATAGTCTCTCAAGGGACTCCTGACCCATCATATTATACACTGTGCATCAACACCACAGCCTGAGTAGGGATGCTTTCTCTACAGTTAAAGGGGCAATCTGAGGTTCAAACAACAACAAAGCCACACACTGCCACAAAAATCCCTAAATGTATGTACCAATCCCAGATCGTCCCTTTAGAGGTGTAGTGAGCGGTGTAGTGTTTCAGCCCCAGTGGGACTCCCATGCAGCCTGCTGTCTTCAAAAGAGGTTCAGCAGCATCCAAATAATGTGCAAACAACCAGCCCATCAGATCTCTCTCTCGTTCTCTCTCTCTCGTTCTCTCTCGTGCTCTCTCATATCTCTCTCTCTCCCCCTCTCTTTTGCTCTGTCTCCTGTCTCCTACACTGCCTCCTCCTCCCTCCGTCCCTCTCTCTATCTCTCTATCTCTCTGTGTCCTCCACTTATTTTCTTCTTGGCCCTAGTGTTTGTTTTGTGCTCAGACAGGCAGGCAGGCAGGCAGGCAGGCAGGCAGGCAGGCAGGCAGGCAGGCAGGCAGGCAGGCAGGCAGGCAGGCAGGCAGGCAGGCAGGCAGGCAGGCAGGCAGGCAGGCAGGCAGGCAGGCAGACAGACAGACAGACAGACAGACAGACAGACAGACAGACAGACAGACAGACAGACAGACAGACAGACAGACAGACAGACAGACAGACAGACAGACAGACAGACAAGGAAGTCCAGGTTGAGGCTGTGTCTCCCCTCCCTAGCTCACAGCAGACCTAGTTGAGGCTGTGTCTCCTCTCCCTAGCTCACAGTAGACCTAGTTGAGGCTGTGTCTCCCCTCCCTAGCTCACAGCAGACCTAGTTGAGGCTGTGTCTCCTCTCCCTAGCTCACAGCAGACCTAGTTGAGGCTGTGTCTCCTCTCCCTAGCTCACAGCAGACCTAGTTGAGTCTGTGTCTCCCCTCCCTAGCTCACAGCAGACCTAGTTGAGGCTGGTCTCCTCTCCCTAGCTCACAGCAGACCTAGTTGAGGCTGTGTCTCCTCTCTCCTAGCTCACAGCAGACTAGTTGAGGCTGTGTCTCCCCTCCGTAGCTCACAGCAGACCTAGTTGAGGCTGTGTCTCCTCTCCCTAGCTCACAGCAGACCTAGTTGAGGCTGTGTCTCCTCTCCCTAGCTCACAGCAGACCTAGTTGAGGCTGTCTCCTCTCCCTAGCTCACAGCAGACCTAGTTGAGGCTGTCTCCTCTCCCTAGCTCACAGCAGACCTAGTTGAGGCTGTGTCTCCTCTCCCTAGCTCACAGCAGACCTAGTTGAGGCTGTGTCTCCTCTCCCTAGCTCACAGCAGACCTAGTTGAGGCTGTGTCTCCCCTCCCTAGCTCACAGCAGACCTAGTTGAGGCTGTGTCTCCTCTCCCTAGCTCACAGCAGACCTAGTTGAGGCTGTGTCTCCTCTCCCTAGCTCACAGCAGACCTAGTTGAGGCTGTGTCTCCTCTCCCTAGCTCACAGCAGACCTAATTGAGGCTGTGTCTCCCCTCCCTACCTCACAGCAGACCTAGTTGAGGCTGTGTCTCCTCTCCCTAGCTCACAGCAGACCTAGTTGAGGCTGTGTCTCCCCTCCCTAGCTCACAGCAGACCTAGTTGAGACTGTCTCCTCTCCCTAGCTCACAGCAGACCTAGTTGAGGCTGTGTCTCCTCTCCCTAGCTCACAGCAGACCTAGTTGAGGCTGTCTCCTCTCCCTAGCTCACAGCAGACCTAGTTGAGGCTGTGTCTCCTCTCCCTAGCTCACAGCAGACCTAGTTGAGGCTGTGTCTCCTCTCCCTAGCTCACAGCAGACCTAGTTGAGGCTGTGTCTCCTCTCCCTAGCTCACAGCAGACCTAGTTGAGGCTGTGTCTCCCCTCCGTAGCTCACAGCAGACCTAGTTGAGGCTGTGTCTCCTCTCCCTAGCTCACAGCAGACCTAGTTGAGGCTGTGTCTCCTCTCCCTAGCTCACAGCAGACCTAGTTGAGGCTGTCTCCTCTCCCTAGCTCACAGCAGACCTAGTTGAGGCTGTCTCCTCTCCCTAGCTCACAGCAGACCTAGTTGAGGCTGTGTCTCCTCTCCCTAGCTCACAGCAGACCTAGTTGAGGCTGTGTCTCCTCTCCCTAGCTCACAGCAGACCTAGTTGAGGCTGTCTCCTCTCCCTAGCTCACAGCAGACCTAGTTGAGGCTGTGTCTCCTCTCCCTAGCTCACAGCAGACCTAGTTGAGGCTGTCTCCTCTCCCTAGCTCACAGCAGACCTAGTTGAGGCTGTCTCCTCTCCCTAGCTCACAGCAGACCTAGTTGGGGCTGTCTCCTCTCCCTAGCTCACAGCAGACCTAGCGGGACATCAGTGTCTGGAATGTGGAGAGAGGATGAAGTTTCTAAAGCATTCAGGGGAGGGACTCCCTCCTGGGGGTGGGAGTCCCCCTGCCTGCATCCCAAATGGCACCCTATTCCCTTTATAGTGCCCTACTTTTGACCTATATAGGGTATAGAATAGGGTTCCATTTGGAATGCACATTCCCTCCCAAAGCAGCTTTTTCTTCATAAGAGGATAACAAAGGACTGGGTGTAATCTAAGCTAGCTAGGAGAGATGCTCGTGACATCAGCCGGTCAGAGAAATATAGGTGAATGTCATGTTTATATGTCGAGGGGTGACCTTTATACACAGAGGGGTGACCTTTATACACAGAGAGGGGTGACCTTTATACACAGAGAGGGGTGACCTTTATACAAAGAGAGGGGTGACCTTTATACACAGAGAGGGGTGACCTTTATACACAGAGAGGGATGACCTTTATACACAGAGGGGTGACCTTTATACACAGAAAGGGGTGACCTTTATACACAGAGAGGGGTGACCTTTATACACAGAGGGGTGACCTTTATACACAGAAAGGGGTGACCTTTATACACAGAGAGGGGTGACCTTTATACACAGAGAGGGGTGACCTTTATACACAGAAAGGGGTGACCTTTATACACAGAAAGGGGTGACCTTTATACACAGAGAGGGGTGACCTTTATACATAGAGACACTTCAAGTTCCTTCAGGTTGATTTCACAGTGGAACAAAGACTACGCTGCTGGCTTTAAAAAAGAACAGGCCTAATACTTGGCTGTGAGTTGGGCTATACAGTGTTATATAGCACCTTTCACCTGTCACACTAAGACGTGGAAAACAGATCATCAAATGCAGTTCAACCAAAATATATGAGGAAAATACGTGACTTTCTAATCTTAATAAATCAAATTTAGAAGTACGTAAGAAAGGGCAGCTGTGTTGGGCCTCATTTACTTACTTTCCATCGACATTACGTTCAAACACTCTACACCCCTACACATAACGCCACCAAAATGACTGATTCAAATAATGTATTGAATTAATAGCGGTCGGTCTATAAAGACACCATGTAATAACACCAAAAACAAGCAGAACTGAAAAAATGGAACACTCCCCTGGCTGCTTTAAGGCTTGTGAAAAGTCCGCTTGGAAAAGAACTAAAGCTTTCTATGAGGGAACAGGGGTTTATGTGGAAACATACCTTACACACTAAAATGTAATAACCTTTGAGTCCCTCTGTGTTTTAGTTGGCTGGGAGTAGCACCAGATCAAACACAAGACTCACATCCAGCATACTTAGCCAGAAATGTCAGCGCTAAGCACTGATATCCAGCTCCAGGTATTTCCTTTCCTCTGGCAGGGAGAGCAGCAAGGAGAGAGCAGAGAGGAGAGAGGAGAGAGGAGAGAGGAGAGACTAGAGAAGAGAGAGGAGAGCAGCAAGGAGAGAGCAGAGAGGAGAGAGGAGAGAGGAGAGACTAGAGAAGAGAGAGGAGAGCAGCAAGGAGAGAGCAGAGAGGAGAGAGGAGAGAGGAGAGAGGAGAGAGGAGAGTAGAGAGCAGAGACTAGAGAAGAGAGAGGGGAGAGGAGAGAGTAGAGAAGAGAGACGGGAGAGTAGAGAGGAGAGAGTAGAGAAGAGAGGGGAGAGGAGAGAGTAGAGAGGGTAGAGGAGAGAACAGAGAGGAGAGAACAGAGAGGAGAGAACAGAGAGGAGAGAACAGAAAGGAGAAGGCAGCCCAGTGTTACTAAACCCTCCCTGGTTCTAGGCCTGGGGGTGCCCCCAAACAGCCGCCACCACCTCCACCACCACCACCACCACCACCTCCACCACCACCATCTCCACCACCTCCACCACATCCACCACCACCACCACCACCACCTCCACCACATCCACCACCTCCACCACCAACACCACCTCCACCACCACCACCACCACCCCCACCTCCACCCCCACCTCCACCACCACCATCTCCACCACCTCCACCACATCCACCACCACCGACATTACGTTCAAACACCACCACCACCACCTCCACCACCACCACCAGCACCTCCACCACCACCGACATTACGTTCAAACACCACCACCCCCCCACCTCCACCACCATCACCCCCACCACCACCACCACCTCCACCATCACCATCACCGGCACCACCACCCCCGACACCACCACCACCACCTCCACCTCCACCACCCCCACCTCCACCACCTCCACCCCCCACCTCCACCACCAGCACCTCCACCACCACCGACATTACGTTCAAACACCACCACCACCACCACCACCTCCACCTCCACCACCACCACCCCCACCTCCACCACCTCCACCCCCACCTCCACCACCAGCACCTCCACCACCACCGACATTACGTTCAAACACCACCACCACCACCACCCCCGACACCACCACCACCACCACAACCACCACCACCACCCCCGCACCACCATCACCCCCAACACCACCTCCACCACCATCACCTCCACCATCACCATCATCACTATCACCATCACCCCCACCACCACCACCACCTCCACCATCACCACCACCGCCACAACCACCACCTCCACCTCCACCACCACCATCACCCCCGACACCACCACCACCGCCACAACCACCACCTCCACCTCCACCACAGATTCACCCCTCTAGTCTACAGATAGACAGAGAGTGAAGTCTCTATGGTTGCTAGAGCTGTAGAATGTAGAACTCAATGACTGGGTTTTGACAGTCAGAGACACAATCCCTAGCTTCACAACTAGGAATTAGCTCAACAACTTTAAGATGCTAAATGTGGAAGTAAAACATTTATAGAATCGCCATCTGCCACATATAGAAATGACAACAAACAGATAGCGCTAGCAAAATTCCTGGTGATAAGAGACGTTCAGGTGGCTAATGATGTGAATCTGAGGCTAGGGAATAGGGTGCCATTTGGGATGCTCAAGAAGAAGTGATTAAAGCAGCGGAGCTTCACTGCACATGTCCAGAGATAAAAGGAGTGAACATGAAGGGAGTGAGGGAACTGTCATCTCTCACTAGTCTGAGATCAGTGGGACTATCACGTTCCAAGCTTTTACACAACATACAGTAGGTGTTGCTAACTAACTACCTGCCATCTAACTGAGCTTATCATGCAGCATTTCTGGTGATGAAACTTCCCCGCGGTGCCGCAGTCGTTGGCAGAACATTACACACAATATATTTGGTCGTGTCACACAGTTGGACTCGTAACCTCACTCCACTCACACTATCCAATCACTAGCCTCCCTTTACAGTTATTGGCTTAGAGACGTCAAGCATATCGTTTCTCAAGCAAATTTACCACAGGTATCTAATGCACTTTCACAGTTTATATTTATGTATGAAGGTTTACAAAACACACCTGAAACAGCTTCTGTAGGATATCACTCACTCTGCATAGACAGTCTGCCAGAGTAACCAGATATTGACCATTGCTGATTACAGGTAAACACACTGGCAGACTGGCAGGAAAATATCCATGGAAGCATACCAAATGGCACCCTATTCCGTTCATAGTGCACTACTTTTAACCAGGGCCAATAGGATTGTAGTGCACTATGTAGTGGGCAGGGTACCATTCGGGACACAATCGGGCAGGGCAGCAGGGCTGATGACACCTTCGTTCCTCCTGCCTGCCTAGCTGTGTCCTCAGTCTTTCTTCCCCCCTTCCCTCCCTCCCTCCCTCCCTCCCTCCCTCCCTCCCTCCCTCCCTCCAGATGAGTGGTGCTCAGAGGGGGATTTAGCTGAAAGTAGCAAACAGCTTCAAAGGGCCTGCTACAGTATAAATATCCCCAGATAAATAAACACTCTATTGGCCTTCAGTGTTCTAAATGTCTTTTCCATGAAACACAGGTCATACAATACACACACTCTCTCTAACACACACACACGCACACGCACACGCACACGCACACACACACACACACACACACACACACACACACACACACACACACACACACACTCAAGCAAGCATGCACACACATCCTCTGACTCTCAGGCAACATAGATGTGCAAACACATGTGCATACCAAAGTAAGGAGTGAAACAACAGCATCACACTTTCATGTGTCCTCTTTCCCTCCTCCCTGATGTTAACACTACCTTAACAGAGGACTAGGTGGTGATGTTAACACAACCTAACAGAGGACTAGGTGATGTTAACACTACCTAACAGAGGACTAGGTGATGTTAACACTACCTAACAGAGGACTAGGTGATGTTAACACTACCTAACAGAGGACTAGGTGATGTTAACACTACCTAACAGAGGACTAGGTGATGACTTTGGATATATGGCTGTAGAACAAATATAGAAAAACCTCCCGGAGGACCTGTCTGGTCTTCATGTTTAGTTGGTTGTTTAAGTCTACATAAGAGGAAGAAGGATTAATAATAGAATGTGTCCCAAGTGGCACCCCTATGAGCCCTGGTCAGAAGTAGTGCACTAACTAGGGTGCCATTTGGGATCCAGCCGTAGTGCAGAACTCCTGGTTCCTGGTTTAAAACAATTCTTGAAAGAGGCGGATGAGCCGTTCCATTCTTCCACTTCCCTTTCCCCTCAACCTCCCAAAACTCCTCAGATATCTGCCCTGACAAAACACCCTGACCTTCCTCTACCTCCCAAAACTCCTCAGATATCTGCCCTGACAAAACACCCTGACCTTCCTCTACCTCCCAAAACTCCTCAGATATCTGCCCTGACAAACACCCTGACCTTCCTCTACCTCCCAAACTCCTCAGATATCTGCCCTGACAAACACCCTGGACCTTCCTCTACCTCCAAAAACTCCTCAGATATCTCCATCTGACAAAACACCCTGACCTTCCTCTACCTCCCAAAACTCCTAAGATATCTGCCTGCACAAACACCCTGACCTTCCTCTACCTCCCAAAACTCCTCAGATATCTCCCCTGACAAAACACCCTGACCTTCCCTACCTCCCAAAACTCCTCAGATATCTGCCCTGACAAAACACCCTGACCTTCCTCTACCTCCCAAAACTCCTCAGATATCTGCCCTGACAAAACACCCTGACCTTCCTCTACCTCCCAAAACTCCTCAGATATCTGCCCTGACAAAACACCCTGACCTTCCTCTACCTCCCAAAATCCTCAGATATCTCCTCTGACCAAAACACCCTGACCTTCCTCTACATCCCAAAACTCCTCAGATATCTGCCCTGACAAAACACCCTGACCTTCCTCTACCTCCCAAAACTCCTCAGATATCTCCCTCTGACAAAACACCCTGACCTTCCTCTACCTCCCAAAACTCCTCCAGATATCTGCCCTGACAAAACACCTGACCTTCCTCTACCTCCCAAAACTCCTCAGATATCTGCCCCTGACAAAACACCCTGACCTTCCCTCTACCTCCCAAAACTCCTCAGATATCTGCCCTGACAAAACACCCTGACCCTTCCTCTACCTCCCAAAACTCCTCAGATATCTGCCCTGACAAAACACCCTGACCTTTCCTCTACCTCCCAAAACTCCTCAGATATCTGCCCTGACAAAACACCCTGACCTTCCTCTACCTCCCAAAACTCCTCAGATATCTGCCCTGAACAAAACACCCTGACCTTCCTCTACCTCCCAAAACTCCTCAGATATCTGCCCTGACAAAACACCCTGACCTCTCCTCTACCTCCAAAACTCCTCAGATATTCTGCCCTGACAAAACACCCTGACCTTCCTCTACCTCCAAAACTCCTCAGATATCTGCCCCTGACAAAACACCCTGGACCTTCCTCTACCTCCCAAAAACTCCTCAGATATCTGCCCTGACAAAACACCCTGACCTTCCTCTACCTCCCAAAACTCCTCAGATATCTGCCCCTGACAAAACACCCTGACCTTCCTCTACCTCCCAAAACTCCTCAGATATCTGCCCTGACAAAACCACCTGACCTTCCTCTACCTCCCAAAACTCCTCAGATATCTGCCCTGACAAAACACCCTGACCTTCCTCTACCTCCCAAAACTCCTCAGATATCTGCCCTGACAAAACACCCTGACCTTCCTCTACCTCCCAAAACTCCTCAGATATCTGCCTGACAAAACACCCTGACCTTCCTCTACCCCAAAACTCCTCAGATATCTGCCCTGACAAAACACCCTGACCTTCCTCTACCTCCCAAAACTCCTCAGATATCTACCCTGACAAAACACCCTGACCTTCCTCTACCTCCCAAAACTCCTCAGATATCTCCCCTGACAAAACACCTGACCATCCTCTACCTCCCAAAACTCCTCAGATATCTGCCCTGACAAAACACCCTGACCTTCCTCTACCTCCCAAAACTCCTCAGATATCTCCCCTGACAAAACACCCTGACCTTCCTCTACCTCCCAAAACTCCTCAGATATCTGCCCTGACAAAACACCCTGACCTTCCTCTACCTCCCAAAACTCCTCAGATATCTCCCCTGACAAAACACCCTGACCTTCCTCTACCTCCCAAAACTCCTCAGATATCTGCCCTGACAAAACACCCTGACCTTCCTCTACCTCCCAAAACTCCTCAGATATCTGCCCTGACAAAACACCCTGACCTTCCTCTACCCTCCCAAAACTCCTCAGATATCTGCCCCTGACAAAACACCCTGACCTTCCTCTACCTCCCAAAACTCCTCAGATTTCTGCCCCTGACAAAACACCCTGACCTTCCTCTACCTCCCAAAACTCCTCAGATATCTGCCCTGACAAAACACCCTGACCTTCCTCTACCTCCCAAAACTCCTCAGATATCTGCCCTGACAAAACACCCTGACCTTCCTCTACCTCCCAAAACTCCTCAGATATCTGCCCTGACAAAACACCCTGACCTTCCTCTACCTCCCAAAACTCCTCAGATATCTGCCCTGACAAAACACCCTGACCTTCCTCTACCTCCCAAAACTCCTCAGATATCTGCCCTGACAAAACACCCCTGACCTTCCTCTACCTCCCAAAACTCCTCAGATATCTCCCTGACAAAACACCCCTGACCTTCTTCTACCTCCCAAAACTCCTCAGATATCTGCCCTGACAAAACACCCTGACCTTCCTCTACCTCCCAAAACTCCTCAGATATCTCCCCTGACAAAACACCCCTGACCTTCTCTACCTCCCAAAACTCCTCAGATATCTGCCCTGACAAAACACCCTGACCTTCCTCTACCTCCCAAAACTCCTCAGATATCTGCCCTGACAAAACACCCTGACCTTCCTCTACCTCCCAAAACTCCTCAGATATCTGCCCTGACAAAACACCCTGACCTTCCTCTACCTCCCAAAACTCCTCAGATATCTCCTCTGACAAAACACCCTGACCTTCCTCTACCTCCCAAAAGCCCTGAAATAGCTCCCCTGACAAAACACCCTGACCTATGTTCCCTCAAAAAAATTGACACTCAGCAAATGTCAGGTCTGCTAAGCACAAACTTGAACGTTGTGAAAATTCTGTACAACTTCTGCCACGTTTACTGTGAACACTTAGGTGGTACCCGCTTTCAGTTACAGTTATAACAGTGGCCAAGTAGGCTACTTTGGCTATTTGATCACAATGTAGGCCTATCAGAGTGGCCTACCATCAAAAACAATGGAGAAAATGCATCCCATAAAATTGTATCATTCAGCCTAAAGTAGCAGCCAATTTGAGGTGTTCAATGTAGGTCTACATTCCATGAGACTTTTGAAAAACAACATGCAGGGCTTGACATTAACCTGTTGATCCACTTGTCCTTCAAACAAGGAGGCGAGTGAAAATTATTATTCCCAAACCATTATTATAGAGAATCAGACAAATTACGCTACCCTCGGCCTATTGGCTACTTAGCTTATTCAAGCCTGTCTCAAAATACACTGCCCCTTTAAGACAGATAAAAAGCTCTTTACACTGACTTGCTTTTCAAAGATGGCTAGAAATGCATACGTTTTGTGCTCTTGTAGGAAGCAACCACTCCCGTATTGCTGACTAGAAATGAGCTATAACTGGGCTAATAACTCACTTACAAAGAATAGGAGAGTCCTGTCCATATGTAGCTTGTTTTTGGTCGCAGGTCCAGGAATGGTTGAATAAGTGAAACATTTACCTGGAGCTAACTCTGCAGATAGCACTACTGGGTGATTTGAAAAGTCATAGTCAATCCATCAATAATATAATAATACTTTTAGCAAAAACGTTTATTTTTCATTTACAATCTGTAGAAACTATGAGAATAGAAAGGTTCAGAACTTATTGAAACATCACAAAACAGTTGAAAAAGATATGGCAAATAGAAATCAAACATGGATGGTCTTCAGAGATAGATGGGAGGGGTTGAATGGAGCTGAAGGGTGGGATTAAAAACAAACAAAAGATAACTATTGTAAAATAAATTATGTACGTAAAATGTATATAGTATGTATAAACTGGAAGTAGAAGCCTAAGTGTTGTTGTCCATTAGTTTACTCCAATTAGGGGAGGGGTGGTAGGGTTAGGGGAAAATATTAAAAGGAAAATATATATATTTTTTTAAATATATGTATATATATATGTGTATATATATAGAAATATATATATACAGAAATATATATATATATATATACAGAAATATATATGGGGGATTGGTAATGATGCAGACAATTACATTGATGGAAGCTACAACCTATCTGCAGTACTAAAGCTGATCTACCCCCCTTCCCAAAAAAAAACAATATGAACAAATGCGCACATGGCCACATGCAGCTCTCACTTCGATCTCAAAACAAGTGCATCTACTCGCGACCACTCATGTTGTAAACACAGTCCAGTTCAAAGTGAATGGCACAGATCCATATATGGCAACGGTCTATTTACATATAGGCCAACTGCAGCTCTGGTTGGTTATGTCACACCGGTCTGTGTAGAGTATGGGCTGAGTCGTGCCTGCCAATGCAATAGAATCCTACTCCAATGTGCTCTGCCTACAAGACAATCTCTTGCATAGTTAGTTTAGCATACTAAGTCTTGCATAGTTTGTTTATTTTCGGTATGTTACAATGAAACAGGCTAATATTGCGTTGTTTCGATCACAATACCCACAGTAAAGGGAAACGTTGATAGTGTTAACTAAAGGGGAAAACTAGAAAATTGAGTGAAATTCAATCTCGTGCTTCTCAGCGCGGGCTGATATTTCTTCTGCGCAGCAGTTCTGGGCAGATGCGCTCCCTCACGCAGCTTAGAGGGAACATTGACCTTGACCTTCCTCTACCTCCCTAAACTCCTTAAATATCTCCTCTTGAAAAAACAACTGTGACCTTCCTGCATCCTTTCCTCACTCCTTGTTCTATCCTCTCTGCCGGCTCCTCCCTTCCCTTTCCCACCACAGCCCCTCTCCCTGCTCCAGGGGTTGCATCCCAAATGGTACCCTATTCCCTAGATAGTGCACTACTTTTGACCAGAAACCTTGTCAAAAGTAGTGCACTATGTAGGGAATAAGGTGCCATTTTGGGACGCATCCCAGGACTTTGCTGTACAGACCAGTACCAGATGTCAGCCTGGCTGAACGGGGCCGTGCTGAAAGACCCTGCTGTTCTGGACGCCACCCACATGCTTCTCATTCAGAGATGAAGGCTCACAGCTCGCCTTCTTGTGGAGCCAATTTACAACAGAAAAAAGAAAAGGAAGGGAGAGGTTAGGGAGGAGAAAGGGGGAGGTTAGGGGAGAGAGGGGGGGAGGTTAGGGGAGAGAGAGGGGGAGGTTAGGGGGGAGAGGGGGAGGTTAGGGGAGAGAGGGGGAGGTTAGGGGGGAGAGGGGGGAGGTTAGGGGAGAGAGAGGGGGAGGTTAGGGGAGAGAGAGGGGGAGGTTAGGGGAGAGAGAGGGGGAGGTTAGGGGGAGAGAGAGGGGGAGGTTAGGGAGGAGAAAGGGGGAGGTTAGGGGGAGAGAGGGAGAGGTTAGGGGAGAGAGAGGGGGAGGTTAGGGGAGAGAGAGGGGAGGTTAGGGGGAGAGAGGGGGAGGTTAGGGGGAGAGAGAGGGGGAGGTTAGGGGAGAGAGAGGGGGAGGTTAGGGGAGAGAGAGGGGGGAGGTTAGGGGAGAGAGAGGGGGAGGTTAGGGGAGAGAGAGGGGTAGGTTAGGGGAGAGAGAGGGGTAGGTTAGGGGAGAGAGAGGGGTAGGTTAGGGGAGGAGAGAGGGGAGGTTAGGGGAGAGAGAGGGGGAGGTTAGGGGAGAGAGAGGGGGAGGTTAGGGGGAGAGAGAGGGGGAGGTTAGGGGGAGGAGAGAGGGGGAGGTTAGGGGGAGAGAGAGGGGAGGTTAGGGGAGAGAGAGAGGTAGGAGAGTAGAGGGGGAGGTTAGGGGAGAGAGAGGGGTAGGTTAGGGGAGAGAGAGGGGGAGGTTAGGGAGGAGAAGGGGGAGGTTAGGGAGGAGAGAGGGGAGAGGTTAGGGGAGAGAGAGGGGAGGGTAGGGGAGAGAGAGGGGGAGGGTAGGGGAGAGAGAGGGGGAGGTTAGGGGGAGAGAGGGGGAGGTTAGGGGAGAGAGAGGGGGAGGTTAGGGGAGAGAGAGGGGGAGGTTAGGGGGAGAGAGGGGGATGGTTAGGGAGAGAGAGGGGAGGTTAGGGGAGAGAGAGGGGTAGGTTAGGGGAGAGAGAGGGGTAGGTTAGGGGAGAGAGGGGGAGGTTAGGGGAGAGAGAGGGGGAGGTTAGGGGAGAGAGAGGGGGAGGTTAGGGAGAGAGAGGGGGAGGTTAGGGGGAGAGAGGGGGAGGTTAGGGGAGAGAGAGGGGGAGGTTAGGGGGAGAGAGAGGGGGAGGTTAGGGGGAGAGAGGGGGAGGTTAGGGGAGAGAGGGGGAGGTTAGGGGAGAGAGAGGGGAGGTTAGGGGAGAGAGAGGGGGAGGTTAGGGGGAGAGAGGGGGAGGTTAGGGGAGAGAGAGGGGTAGGTTAGGGGAGAGAGAGGGAGGTTAGGGGGAGAGAGAGGGGGAGGTTAGGGGGAGAGAGAGGGGGGAGGTTAGGGGGAGAGAGGGGGAGGTTAGGGGAGAGAGAGGGGGAGGTTAGGGGAGAGAGAGGGGGAGGTTAGGGAGGAGAAAGGGGGAGGTTAGGGGAGAGAGAGGGGGAGGTTAGGGGGAGAGAGGGGGAGGGTAGGGGAGAGAGAGGGGGAGGTTAGGGGGAGAGAGGGGGAGGTTAGGGGAGAGAGAGGGGGAGGTTAGGGGGAGAGAGGGGGAGGTTAGGGGAGAGAGAGGGGGAGGTTAGGGGGGAGAGAGGGGTAGGTTAGGGGAGAGAGAGGGGGAGGTTAGGGGAGAGAGAGGGGGAGGTTAGGGAGGAGAGAGGGGGAGGTTAGGGGAGAGAGAGGGGGAGTTTAGGGGGAGAGAGAGGGGGAGGTTAGGGAAGAGAGAGGGGGAGGTTAGGGGGGAGAGGGGGAGGTTAGGGGGAGAGAGGGGGAGGTTAGGGGAGAGAGAGGGGGAGGTTAGGGGGAGAGAGGGGGAGGTTAGGGGGGAGAGAGGGGGAGGTTAGGGGGAGAGAGGGAGAGGTTAGGGGGGAGAGAGGGGTTAGAGGGAGAGGTTAGGGGAGAGAGAGGGGGAGGTTAGGGGGAGAGAGAGGGGTAGGTTAGGGGAGAGAGAGGGGAGGTTAGGGGGAGAGAGGGGGAGGTTAGGGGAGAGAGAGGGGGAGGTTAGGGGGGAGAGAGGGAGAGGTTAGGGGGGAGAGAGGGGTTAGAGGGAGAGGTTAGGGGAGAGAGAGGGGGAGGTTAGGGGGAGAGAGTGGGAGGTTAGGGGAGAGAGAGGGGGAGGTTAGGGGGGAGAGAGGGAGAGGTTAGGGGGGAGAGAGGGGGAGGTTAGGGGGAGAGAGGGGGAGGTTAGGGAGGAGAGAGGGGAGGTTAGGGGGAGAGAGGGGGAGGTTAGGGGGAGAGAGGGGGAGGTTAGGGAGAGAGAGGGGGAGGTTAGGGGGAGAGAAGGGGAGGTTAGGGGGAGAGAGGGGGAGGTTAGGGGGGAGAGAGGGAGAGGTTAGGGGGGGAGAGAGGGAGAGGTTAGGGGGGAGAGAGGGGTTAGAGGGAGAGAGGGAGAGGTTAGGGGGGAGAGAGGGGTTAGAGGGAGAGGTTAGGGGAGAGAGAGGGGGAGGTTAAGGGGAGAGAGTGGGAGGTTAGGGGAGAGAGAGGGGGAGGTTAGGGGGGAGAGAGGGAGAGGTTAGGGGGGAGAGAGGGAGAGGTTAGGGGAGAGAGAGGGGGAGGTTAGGGGAGAGAGGGGGAGGTTAGGGAGGAGAGAGGGGGAGGTTAGGGGAGAGAGAGGGGGAGGTTAGGGGAGAGAGAGGGGGAGGTTAGGGAGAGAGAGGGGAGGTTAGGGGGGAGAGAGGGGGAGGTTAGGGGGAGAGAGGGGGAGGTTAGGGGGGAGAGAGGGAGAGGTTAGGGGGGAGAGAGGGAGAGGTTAGGGGGGAGAGAGGGGTTAGAGGGAGAGAGGGAGAGGTTAGGGGGGAGAAAGGGGAGGTTAGGGGGAGAGAGGGAGAGGTTAAGGGGAGAGAGGGAGAGGTTAGGGGGAGAGAAGGGGAGGTTAGGGGGGAGAGAGGGAGAGGTTAGGGGGGAGAGAGGGAGAGGTTAGGGGGGAGAAAGGGGGAGGTTAGGGAGAGAGAGGGAGAGAAAAACTCTCCAAATGCCTTCAAGTCCCTTCAAAAAGGAGGTTACATCGACTATTTATGAAGCCAGTGAGAACACCTTTTGTCATCCGCATCCTCTCTACCGTGTCTCTCTACCGTGTCTCTCTACCGTGTCTCTCTACCGTGGTTCTCTACCGTGTCTCTCTACCGTGTCTCTCTACCGTGTCTCTCTACCGTGTCTCTCTACCGTGTCTCTCTACCGTGGTTCTCTACCGTGTCTCTCTACCGTGTCTACCGTGTCTCTCTACCGTGTCTCTCTACCATGGTTCTCTACCATGGTTCTCTACCATGTCTCTCTCTCGCTCTGATATCTCATCAAAGAAACACGTTTTCCTTTTCTCATAGCAGAACAGGAGACCATCTGAAGCAGGGTGTGAATGCTGTACTGAGGATGGACAATATATTTTTCAAGCTAGGATGATATAGTCCTGTAACATACTTGAAGTGCAAGCCATGGTTCTGAGGAACAATGCTTATCCAGGTTATCCCCAACCTCTACAGTAGCACTATATGTACATGTTGTCAGATCACTACAGTAGGACTATATGTACATGTTGTTAGGTCACTACAGTAGGACTATATGTACATGTTGTCAGATCACTACAGTAGCACTATATGTACATGTTGTCAGATCACTACAGTAGCACTATATGTACATGTTGTCAGATCACTACAGTAGGACTATATGTACATGTTGTCAGGTCACTACAGTAGGACTATATATTGTCAGGTCAATACAGTAGGACTATATGTACATGTTGTCAGGCCATTACAGTAGGACTATATGTTGTCAGATCACTACAGTAGCACTATATGTACATGTTGTCAAGTCACTACAGTAGGACTATATGTACATGTTGTCAGATCACTACAGTAGGACTATATGTACATGTTGTCAGATCACTACAGTAGGACTGTATGTTGTTAGGTCTCTACAGTAGGACTATATGTACATGTTGTCAGATCACTACAGTAGGACTATATGTACATGTTGTTAGGTCACTACAGTAGGACTATATGTACATGTTGTCAGATCACTACAGTAGGACTATATGTACATGTTGTCAGATCACTACAGTAGGACTACATGTTGTCAGGTCACTACAGTAGGACTATATGTACATGTTGTCAGATCACTACAGTAGGACTACATGTACATGTTGTCAGATCACTACAGTAGGACTACATGTTGTCAGGTCACTACAGTAGGACTATATGTACATGTTGTCAGATCACTACAGTAGGACTACATGTACATGTTGTCAGATCACTACAGTAGGACTACATGTTGTCAGATCACTACAGTAGGACTACATGTTGTCAGGTCACTACAGTAGGACTATATGTTGTTAGGTCACTACAGTAGGACTATATGTTGTTAGGTGACTACAGTAGGACTATATGTCCATGTTGTTAGGTCACTACAGTAGGACTATATATTGTCAGGTCACTACAGTAGGACTCTATGTACATGTTGTCAGGTCATTACAGTAGGACTATATGTTGTCAGATCACTACAGTAGCACTATATGTACATGTTGTCAGGTCCCTACAGTAGTACTATATGTTGTCAGGTAATGAACAGTATCAATAAGTGCAGGTATTGCAGAGACCAACTGAGTGCTCAGTGTGCTATAACAGTAGAAAAAAGATGTCAGTTGATGGCGACAGATTTTAAATTACCCAGATATCCTTGCCACATATCCAAACCAAATACTGCTAACTCAAAATTAACATTTTGAGTATAAGATGGACGCAAATGCCTGAAGGTAAGAGTGTCCAAACAAAACATCCCTTTCTTGAGCATGAACGGTCAAAAAACCGAATTTGATTCACTAAAGGGAAAGGCTTCTTCTGAGGCTGCATCTCAGTGTTAATAAGAACCACCTGTGTGAGACGTTGGCTGGTTTCTCTGACACAGACGCAGCCTCGTCCTGAACATGCTTTTTTATTTTACATACTTTTTAGTCTAGGACTAGGCATAATCCACAGGAGGTTGGTGGCACCTTAATTGGGGAGGACGGGCTTGTGGTATTGGCTGGAGAAAAATCTGTGAAATGGTATCAAATACATCAAACACATGGTTTCCATGTGTTTGATGCCATTCCATTGGCTCCGTTCCAGACATTATTATGAGCCGTCCTCTCTACAGCAGCCTCCACTGGCGTAATCTGTGTCCGGGAAACTACCCCATAGAACATTATAAAGAGGGCACATTATTGAAGCCAAAAGGGAAACACATATTATTTAAGATTCCCAAACAACAAAGCAGTATTTATACCTGACCAGGTAACCTGCACATAAAAACAGACTTGTACCACTTATAGACTTTTGAAAACCAACAAAAAATAAATCAAAGTTAACCCATAGACTTATTCCTAATTCAATTACAAAGAACAAACCACACTCTCAATCTTGTACTGTATCCTATCCTATAATTACAGTACATCTTCAATGAGAGAATAAAAGTCTGTCAAGCTATCTTAACATTTAGGTATGTTCTTTTTCCCGTATTGGCACATCCTGAAAACTGAAAGTAATTCCTAACTGTTTGCAATCCAAATGGCACCCTATTCCCTGTTTAGTGCTCTACTTTTGACCAGAGCCTTATGAAAATCAATGGGCCCTCGTCAAAAGTAGTGCACTATAAAGGGAATAGGGTGTCATTTGGGATGTAGTCATTCTCCACCTTTCATGTTGAGTAATAATGGTCTTTGTTTGTGACTTCAAAGTGTTGACACACTGCCTCTTAAAGCAGTTAGAGCTCAGTGTTGACACACTGCCTCTTAAAGCAGTTAGAGCTCAGTGCCTCTTAAAAGTGAAATATGTTCCTTTTTGGGCGACCCGACCAAATTCACATAGAAATGTGTGTTATAGATCTGTCATTCTCATTGAAAGCAAGCCAAAGAAGCGGTAGCTCTGTTCTATGTACGTGTGTGTGTGTGTGTGTGTGTGTGTGTGTGTGTGTGTGTGTGTGTGTGTGTGTGTGTGTGTTGACACTGTTGATGTTTCCAGGAGTGAATAAGGTACAGTGAACCTTCACAGAGCTCTCTGTCCCACCGCCGGTGAATGTACAGAGACCGAGCTAGATAACTACAGGGTTACTGAATGTACAGAGACCTAGCTGGATAACTACAGGGTTGGTGAATGTACAGAGACCTAGCTGGATAACTACAGGGTTAGTGAATGTACAGAGACCTAGCTAGATAACTACAGGGTTAGTGAATGTACAGAGACCTAGCTGGATAACTACAGGGTTACTGAATGTACAGAGACCTAGCTGGATAACTACAGGGTTACTGAATGTACAGAGACCTAGCTGGATAACTACAGGGTTGGTGAATGTACAGAGACCTAGCTGGATAACTACAGGGTTACTGAATGTACAGAGACCTAGCTGGATAACTACAGGGTTACTGAATGTACAGAGACCTAGCTGGATAACTACAGGGTTGGTGAATGTACAGAGACCTAGCTAGATAACTACAGGGTTGGTGAATGTACAGAGACCTAGCTGGATAACTACAGGGTTACTGAATGTACAGAGACCTAGCTGGATAACTACAGGGTTACTGAATGTACAGAGACCTAGCTAGATAACTACATGGTTACTGAATGTACAGAGACCTAGCTAGATAACTACAGGGTTAGTGAATGTACAGAGACCTAGCTGGATAACTACAGGGTTAGTGAATGTACAGAGACCTAGCTGGATAACTACAGGGTTAGTGAATGTACAGAGACCTAGCTAGATAACTACAGGGTTGGTGAATGTACAGAGACCTAGCTGGATAACTACAGGGTTACTGAATGTACAGAGACCTAGCTGGATAACTACAGGGTTAGTGAATGTACAGAGACCTAGCTGGATAACTACAGGGTTAGTGAATGTACAGAGACCTAGCTGGATAACTACAGGGTTACTGAATGTACAGAGACCTAGCTAGATAACTACAGGGTTACTGAATGTACAGAGACCTAGCTGGATAACTACAGGGTTACTGAATGTACAGAGACCTAGCTAGATAACTACAGGGTTGGTGAATGTACAGAGACCTAGCTGGATAACTACAGGGTTAGTGAATGTACAGAGACCTAGCTAGATAACTACAGGGTTACTGAATGTACAGAGACCTAGCTGGATAACTACAGGGTTACTGAATGTACAGAGACCTAGCTGGATAACTACAGGGTTACTGAATGTACAGAGACCTAGCAAGATAACTACAGGGTTAGTGAATGTACAGAGACCTAGCTAGATAACTACAGGGTTACTGAATGTACAGAGACCTAGCTGGATAACTACAGGGTTGGTGAATGTACAGAGACCTAGCTGGATAACTACAGGGTTACTGAATGTACAGAGACCTAGCTGGATAACTACAGGGTTAGTGAATGTACAGAGACCTAGCTGGATAACTACAGGGTTAGTGAATGTACAGAGACCTAGCTGGATAACTACAGGGTTACTGAATGTACAGAGACCTAGCTAGATAACTACAGGGTTGGTGAATGTACAGAGACCTAGCTGGATAACTACAGGGTTAGTGAATGTACAGAGACCTAGCTAGATAACTACAGGGTTGGTGAATGTACAGAGACCTAGCTAGATAACTACAGGGTTAGTGAATGTACAGTGACCTAGCTGGATAACTACAGGGTTACTGAATGTACAGAGACCTAGCTAGATAACTACAGGGTTACTGAATGTACAGAGACCTAGCTAGATAACTACAGGGTTGGTGAATGTACAGAGACCTAGCTGGATAACTACAGGGTTAGTGAATGTACAGAGACCTAGCTAGATAACTACAGGGTTAGTGAATGTACAGAGACCTAGCTGGATAACTACAGGGTTACTGAATGTACAGAGACCTAGCTGGATAACTACAGGGTTACTGAATGTACAGAGACCTAGCTGGATAACTACAGGGTTAGTGAATGTACAGAGACCTAGCTAGATAACTACAGGGTTAGTGAATGTACAGAGACCTAGCTGGATAACTACAGGGTTACTGAATGTACAGAGACCTAGCTGGATAACTACAGGGTTACTGAATGTACAGAGACCTAGCTGGATAACTACAGGGTTACTGAATGTACAGAGACCTAGCTAGATAACTACAGGGTTGGTGAATGTACAGAGACCTAGCTGGATAACTACAGGGTTAGTGAATGTACAGAGACCTAGCTAGATAACTACAGGGTTACTGAATGTACAGAGACCTAGCTGGATAACTACAGGGTTACTGAATGTACAGAGACCTAGCTGGATAACTACAGGGTTACTGAATGTACAGAGACCTAGCTAGATAACTACAGGGTTGGTGAATGTACAGAGACCTAGCTGGATAACTACAGGGTTAGTGAATGTACAGAGACCTAGCTAGATAACTACAGGGTTGGTGAATGTACAGAGACCTAGCTAGATAACTACAGGGTTAGTGAATGTACAGTGACCTAGCTGGATAACTACAGGGTTACTGAATGTACAGAGACCTAGCTAGATAACTACAGGGTTACTGAATGTACAGAGACCTAGCTAGATAACTACAGGGTTGGTGAATGTACAGAGACCTAGCTGGATAACTACAGGGTTAGTGAATGTACAGAGACCTAGCTAGATAACTACAGGGTTTGTGAATGTACAGAGACCTAGCTGGATAACTACAGGGTTACTGAATGTACAGAGACCTAGCTGGATAACTACAGGGTTACTGAATGTACAGAGACCTAGCTGGATAACTACAGGGTTAGTGAATGTACAGAGACCTAGCTAGATAACTACAGGGTTAGTGAATGTACAGAGACCTAGCTGGATAACTACAGGGTTACTGAATGTACAGAGACCTAGCTGGATAACTACAGGGTTACTGAATGTACAGAGACCTAGCTGGATAACTACAGGGTTACTGAATGTACAGAGACCTAGCTAGATAACTACAGGGTTGGTGAATGTACAGAGACCTAGCTGGATAACTACAGGGTTAGTGAATGTACAGAGACCTAGCTAGATAACTACAGGGTTACTGAATGTACAGAGACCTAGCTGGATAACTACAGGGTTACTGAATGTACAGAGACCTAGCTGGATAACTACAGGGTTACTGAATGTACAGAGACCTAGTGAGATAACTACAGGGTTAGTGAATGTACAGAGACCTAGCTAGATAACTACAGGGTTACTGAATGTACAGAGACCTAGCTGGATAACTACAGGGTTGGTGAATGTACAGAGACCTAGCTGGATAACTACAGGGTTACTGAATGTAGAGAGACCTAGCTAGATAACTACAGGGTTGGTGAATGTACAGAGACCTAGCTGGATAACTACAGGGTTACTGAATGTACAGAGACCTAGCTGGATAACTACAGGGTTAGTGAATGTACAGAGACATAGCTGGATAACTACAGGGTTAGTGAATGTACAGAGACCTAGCTGGATAACTACAGGGTTACTGAATGTACAGAGACCTAGCTAGATAACTACAGGGTTGGTGAATGTACAGAGACCTAGCTGGATAACTACAGGGTTAGTGAATGTACAGAGACCTAGCTAGATAACTACAGGGTTGGTGAATGTACAGAGACCTAGCTGGATAACTACAGGGTTAGTGAATGTACAGAGACCTAGCTGGATAACTACAGGGTTAGTGAATGTACAGAGACCTAGCTAGATAACTACAGGGTTAGTGAATGTACAGAGACCTAGCTGGATAACTACAGGGTTACTGAATGTACAGAGACCTAGCTGGATAACTACAGGGTTAGTGAATGTACAGAGACCTAGCTAGATAACTACAGGGTTAGTGAATGTACAGAGACCTAGCTAGATAACTACAGGGTTGGTGAATGTACAGAGACCTAGCTAGATAACTACAGGGTTGGTGAATGTACAGAGACCTAGCTGGATAACTACAGGGTTAGTGAATGTACAGAGACCTAGCTGGATAACTACAGGGTTACTGAATGTACAGAGACCTAGCTAGATAACTACAGGGTTACTGAATGTACAGAGACCTAGCTGGATAACTACAGGGTTACTGAATGTACAGAGACCTAGCTAGATAACTACAGGGTTGGTGAATGTACAGAGACCTAGCTGGATAACTACAGGGTTACTGAATGTACAGAGACCTAGCTAGATAACTACAGGGTTACTGAATGTACAGAGACCTAGCTGGATAACTACAGGGTTACTGAATGTACAGAGACCTAGCTGGATAACTACAGGGTTACTGAATGTACAGAGACCTAGCGAGATAACTACAGGGTTAGTGAATGTACAGAGACCTAGCTAGATAACTACAGGGTTACTGAATGTACAGAGACCTAGCTGGATAACTACAGGGTTGGTGAATGTACAGAGACCTAGCTGGATAACTACAGGGTTACTGAATGTACAGAGACCTAGCTAGATAACTACAGGGTTGTTGAATGTACAGAGACCTAGCTGGATAACTACAGGGTTACTGAATGTACAGAGACCTAGCTGGATAACTACAGGGTTAGTGAATGTACAGAGACCTAGCTGGATAACTACAGGGTTAGTGAATGTACAGAGACCTAGCTGGATAACTACAGGGTTACTGAATGTACAGAGACCTAGCTAGATAACTACAGGGTTGGTGAATGTACAGAGACCTAGCTGGATAACTACAGGGTTAGTGAATGTACAGAGACCTAGCTAGATAACTACAGGGTTGGTGAATGTACAGAGACCTAGCTAGATAACTACAGGGTTGGTGAATGTACAGAGACCTAGCTGGATAACTACAGGGTTAGTGAATGTACAGAGACCTAGCTGGATAACTACAGGGTTACTGAATGTACAGAGACCTAGCTAGATAACTACAGGGTTACTGAATGTACAGAGACCTAGCTGGATAACTACAGGGTTACTGAATGTACAGAGACCTAGCTAGATAACTACAGGGTTACTGAATGTACAGAGACCTAGCTGGATAACTACAGGGTTACTGAATGTACAGAGACCTAGCTAGATAACTACAGGGTTACTGAATGTACAGATACCTAGCTGGATAACTACAGGGTTACTGAATGTACAGAGACCTAGCTGGATAACTACAGGGTTAGTGAATGTACAGAGACCTAGCTAGATAACTACAGGGTTAGTGAATGTACAGAGACCTAGCTGGATAACTACAGGGTTGGTGAATGTACAGAGACCTTGCTAGATAACTACAGGGTTACTGAATGTACAGAGACCTAGCTAGATAACTACAGGGTTACTGAATGTACAGAGACCTAGCTGGATAACTACAGGGTTAGTGAATGTACAGAGACCTAGCTAGATAACTACAGGGTTAGTGAATGTACAGAGACCTAGCTAGATAACTACAGGGTTAGTGAATGTACAGAGACCTAGCTGGATAACTACAGGGCTGGTGAATGTACAGAGACCTAGCTGGATAACTACAGGGTTAGTGAATGTACAGAGACCTAGCTAGATAACTACAGGGTTGGTGAATGTACAGAGACCTAGCTAGATAACTACAGGGTTACTGAATGTACAGAGACCTAGCTAGATAACTACAGGGTTGGTGAATGTACAGAGACCTAGCTAGATAACTACAGGGTTAGTGAATGTACAGAGACCTAGCTGGATAACTACAGGTTTCCATAGGGCTCTGGTCAAAAGTAGTGCTCTATGTAGGGAATAGGGTGCCATTTGGGACACAGACAAAAAGAGTGTGGGGAGAGTAGCTTTGAATGGCAGTCTACTGTACTCACTCACAGTCACTGCTCTTATCTTGGCTCTCAAATTCACCTGTCACTTTGATCTGGCCAGTGCTATTTCCCTGTTATGCCAGGTACCCAGAAATGTATGACTTGTCTTGAACACCTGCAAAGAAGCGTCAAGATATCATCTGCCTGCGTTTCCCAGATAGGACCAAATCATCATGCTGCATCACAATCCTCTTTCTTCCCCTCCACTGAAGCCTTGGGAGGAGAGGAGGATTATGTTTCTATGGCTGAGAGCCAGCCAGCTAAAACCCTCCCTGACATGTACCCTACTACAGAATCAACACTTAGCCCTGTGTGTTTGTGTTGCCGTCGTAAACCCTTAATGAATAGCTTGTTTACTATTTACGGATACATCACAAGTCGTTCATTTACTAGATTTAACCACCAGGAGTATTATTAAAGATACTAGTTCCTGTTTTTGAATCTGAATACCTGTCTCTAGTGAATACAGTTTGTCCTTACCAACTCCATATGATTGTACTACTGGTTCAGCCAGGTATGTTTGATGAACAAAACACAAATGATCTATAGCATTAATAGCATTAATATAGCATTAACAATCTTAGTTGTGCGTGTTTCTTACAATGGCTACAGTGGTTGTGGTCAAACGTTAATATAAAATCATCAGGCCAAAATGGTCAATGAGAGCACACTGAACAACCCGGAAGGAGAACCTTAGGGATTCAATAGAGACGTCATCTCTTGTTGCAGACGTAGAAAGACTACACACGTAGTCAAGCATCTGAACAAATGACCAAGATGAATAAAGGCATGAATGGATAAACACTGAACCATCCTCTCTTCTAATCACCTCTTCTACCCATCCACTGATTCAACAGAAGCATGGCCAGATATACATTTTGATCATATAGTTCAATCAGACTGGATTGACCAGGTTGATTAGTTGTTATTATTATGGGGGACAGACAGACAGACAGACAGACAGACAGACAGACAGACGGACGGACGGACAGACAGACAGGGAGACAGACAGGGGGACAGACAGGGGGACAGACAGAGAGTGGGACAGACAGGGGGACAGACAGGGGACAGAGGGCCAGACAGGGGGACAGACAGAGGGAGAGACAGGGGGAGAGAGGGAAAGACAGCAGACATACATACATACATACATACATACATACATACATACATACATACATACATACATACATACATACATACATACATACATACATACATACATACATACGGACGGACGGACGGACAGGCGGACAGACAGATAAAAGGCGCATGGTTCTAGAATGGGTTTGTAGAAGCTAGCTAGCTAGCCAGGTTTGTAGAAGCTAGCTAACTAGCCAGGTTTGTAGAAGCTAGCTAGCAAGCCAGGTCTGTTGAAGCTAGCTAGCTTGTTGTTTGGCTCTCCCCTTCCCCTCTCCCCTCCCCATTGTCAGAGATGCTAGGAGGCTGGGGGGGGGGGGTTCCTTAGCAGTCTGGCCTCAACTTCAAAGAGTTGAGCAGAGTTATAAAAGGGTTCTGATATCACTGGAGCCCCTCTACCCTCTCTTTCTCAATCCCTCTACTCCCTCTCTCTGAGGGGAGAGGGAGCAGGAAGAAATGTTGCCCAACCTTCAAGACCTCTGATTCCATTTTGTTGTTTTGTCATTACTTACAAATAAAAACAAAACTACAAAACTACACCCAATAATGTGAGAGGAGTCATTGCGTAACTAATGTAAACAGTGTGTGGGCTCCAACCTTCCAACGTGATTATTTTCCCTGTACTCTACCAACACATCCAACAGCCTAGTGAAAGATTGGGTATTAGTCCTACAGAGTCTAGTGAAAGGCTGGGTATTAACCCTACAGAGTCTAGTGAAAGGCTGGGTATTAATCCTACAGAGCCTAGTGAAAGGCTGGGTATTAATCCTACAGAGTTTAGTGAAAGGCTGGGTATTAATGCTACAGAGTCTAGTGAAAGGCTGGGTATTAACCCTACAGAGTCTAGTGAAAGGCTGGGTATTAATCCTACAGAGTCTAGTGAAAGGCTGGGTATTAATCCTACAGAGTCTAGTGAAAGGCTGGGTATTAATCCTACAGCCTAGTGAAAGGCTGGGTATTAATCCTACAGAGTCTAGTGAAAGGCTGGGTAATAATCCTACAGAGTCTAGTGAAAGGCTGGGTATTAATCCTACAGAGCCCAGTGAAAGGCTGGGTATTAATCCTACAGAGTCTAGTGAAAGGCTGGGTATTAATCCTACAGAGTCTAGTGAAAGGCTGGGTATTAACCCTACAGAGTCTAGTGAAAGGCTGGGTATTAATCCTACAGAGCCTAGTGAAAGGCTGGGTATTAATCCTACAGAGTTTAGTGAAAGGCTGGGTATTAATCCTACAGAGTCTAGTGAAAGGCTGGGTATTAACCCTACAGAGTCTAGTGAAAGGCTGGGTATTAATCCTACAGAGTCTAGTGAAAGGCTGGGTATTAATCCTACAGAGTCTAGTGAAAGGCTGGGTATTAATCCTACAGCCTAGTGAAAGGCTGGGTATTAATCCTACAGAGTCTAGTGAAAGGCTGGGTATTAATCCTACAGAGTTTAGTGAAAGGCTGGGTATTAATCCTACAGCCTAGTGAAAGGCTGGGTATTAATCCTACAGAGTCTAGTGAAAGGCTGGGTATTAATCCTACAGAGTCTAGTGAAAGGCTGGGTATTAACCCTACAGAGTCTAGTGAAAGGCTGGGTATTAATCCTACAGAGTCTAGTGAAAGGCTGGGTATTAATCCTACAGAGTCTAGTGAAAGGCTGGGTATTAATCCTACAGCCTAGTGAAAGGCTGGGTATTAATCCTACAGAGTCTAGTGAAAGGCTGTGTATTAATCCTACAGAGTCTAGTGAAAGGCTGGGTATTAATCCTACAGAGCCTAGTGAAAGACTGGGTATTAATCCTACAGAGTCTAGTGAAAGGCTGGGTATTAATCCTACAGAGTCTAGTGAAAGGCTGGGTATTAATCCTACAGAGTCTAGTGAAAGGCGGGGTATTAATCCTACAGAGTCTAGTGAAAGGCTGGGTATTAATCCTACAGAGTCTAGTGAAAGGCTGGGTATTAATCCTACAGAGTCTAGTGAAAGGCGGGGTATTAATCCTACAGAGTCTAGTGAAAGGCTGGGTATTAATCGTACAGAGTCTAGTGAAAGGCTGGGTATTAATGCTACAGAGTCTAGTGAAAGGCTGGGTATTAACCCTACAGAGTCTAGTGAAAGGCTGGGTATTAATCCTACAGAGTCTAGTGAAAGGCCGGGTATTAATCCTACAGAGTCTAGTGAAAGGCTGGGTATTAACCCTACAGAGTCTAGTGAAAGGCTGGGTATTAATCCTACAGAGTCTAGTGAAAGGCTGGGTATTAATCCTACAGAGTCTAGTGAAAGGCTGGGTATTAATCCTACAGCCTAGTGAAAGGCTGGGTATTAATCCTACAGAGTCTAGTGAAAGGCTGGGTATTAATCCTACAAAGTTTAGTGAAAGGCTGGGTATTAATCCTACAGCCTAGTGAAAGGCTGGGTATTAATCCTACAGAGTCTAGTGAAAGGCTGGGTATTAATCCTATAGAGTCTAGTGAAAGGCTGGGTATTAACCCTACAGAGTCTAGTGAAAGGCTGGGTATTAATCCTACAGAGTCTAGTGAAAGGCTGGGTATTAATCCTACAGAGTCTAGTGAAAGGCTGGGTATTAATCCTACAGCCTAGTGAAAGGCTGGGTATTAATCCTACAGAGTCTAGTGAAAGGCTGGGTATTAATCCTACAGAGTCTAGTGAAAGGCTGGGTATTAATCCTACAGAGTCTAGTGAAAGGCTGGGTATTAATCCTACAGAGTCTAGTGAAAGGCTGGGTATTAATCCTACAGAGTCTAGTGAAAGGCTGGGTATTAATCCTATAGTGTAAAGGCTGGGTATAATCCTACAGCGTTAGTGAAAGGCTGGGTATTTGAAGTACAATAACACCATATAAAGGGGAACCCCAGGTGAGATCATATTCTTATTTCAAGCAAATATACATTTCAAAGGGGGTGCAGAGTACTACTCCTGTCTAATGCTGTCATTAATTTAAACAGGAAGTTAGTTAGTTAGTTCCTTGTTGTATAGAACAGTGATGCAGAATATGAGGTCACAGGCACAGCACCTACCTATGGAAACCATTTGAATTTCAGGCCCTGATCAAATCCAATTAGATTATGAAATAAAGTACACTCAGACAGTTGTACAACCAAAAATATAAACCAAAAAGACACTGGAAGACGGCACCCTACCTCCTTAAAAAGAGCAGCGTTGAGAAATTCAACAATTTAGTGCAGCATTGATAGGCAGGTGTGAGATCTATGGATCTATGTCCAGACTAACCAAGCTATGCCGTACTATGCAATAACTATGCAGTAACCAAATTGCATTTAATCCCTCTGTATCTCTGTCAATCACCACATCCTCATCGGCAGACTCAATAGCCTTGGTTTCTCAAATGATTGTCTCGCCTGGTTTACCAACTACTTCTCTGATAGAGTTCAGTGTGTCAAATCGGAGGTCCTGTTGTCCGGACCTCTGGCAGTCTCTATGGGGGTGCCACAGGGTTAAATTCTTGGGCCGACTCTCTTCTCTGTATACATCAATGATGTCGCTCTTGCTGCTGGTGAGTCTCTGATCCACCTCTACGCAGACGACACCATTCTGTATACTTCTGGCCCTTCTTTGGACACTGTGTTAACAACCCTCCAGACGAGCTTCAATGCCATTACAACTCTCCTTCCGTGGCCTCCAACTGCTCTTAATACAAGTAAAACTAAATGCATGCTATTCAACCGATCATTGCCCGCACCTGCCCGCCCAACTAGCATCACTACTCTGGACGGTTCTGACTTAGAATATGTGGACAACTACAAATACCTAGGTGTCTGGTTAGACTGTAAACTCTCCTTCCAGACTCACATCAAACATCTCCAATCCAAAGTTAAATCTAGAATTGTCTTCGTATTTCGCAACAAAGCACCCTTCACTCATGCTGCCAAACATACCCTTGTAAAACTGACCATCCTACCGATCCTCGACTTTGGCGATGTCATTTACAAAATAGCCTCCAATAACCTACTCAATAAATTGGATGCAGTCTATCACAGTGGCATCCGTTTTGTCACCAAAGCCCCATATACTACCCACCACTGCGACCTGTATGCTCTCGTTGGCTGGCCCTCGCTTCATACCCGTCGCCAAACCCACTGGCTCCAGGTCATCTACAAGACCCTGCTAGGTAAAGTCCCCCCTTATCTCCGCTCACTGGTCACCATAGCAGCACCCACCTGTAGCACGCGCTCCAGCAGGTATATCTCTCTGGTCACCCCCCAAAGCCAATTCCTCCTTCGGCCGCCTCTCCTTCCAGTTCTCTGCTGCCAATGACTGAAACGAACTACAAAAATCTTTGAAACTGGAAACACTTATCTCCCTCACTAGCTTTAAACACCAGCTGTCAGAGCAGCTCACAGATCACTGCACCTGTACATAGCCCATCTATAAATAGCCCAAACAATTACCTCATCCCCTACTGTATTTATTTATTTTGCTCCTTTGCACCCCATTATTTCTATTTCTACTTTGCACTTTCTTCCACTGTAAATCTACCATTCCAGTGTTTTACTTGCTATATTGTATTTACTTCGCCACCATGGACTTTTTTTGCCTTTACCTCCCTTATCTCACCTCATTTGCTCACATTGTATAGAGACTTATTTTTCTACTGTATTATTGACTGTATGTTTGTTTTACTCCATGCGTAACTCTGTGTTGCTGTATGTGTCGAACTGCTTTGCTTTATTTTGGCCAGGTCGCAATTGTAAATGAGAACTTGTTCTCAACTTGCCTACCTGGTTAAATAAAGAAGAAATAATATATATATTAAAAGTCCACACAACTCATCCACCTCCTACACAGAGCAAATTCAAAGTCAACAGGAAAAACAAGTCTTGGCTAGATGAGATTAAAAGGTCAGAGACCTTACAGTGTGCTGCCAGGACAACAACCTCTCCCTCAACGTCAGACAGTCAAAGGAGCTCATTGTGGACTACAGGAAACCGAGGGCCGAGCACGCCCCCATTCACATCAACAGGGCTGTAGTGGAGCGGGTCGAGAGCTTCAAGTTCCGTGGTGTCCACATCACTAAGGACATATCATGGTCCACACAACACCAAACACGTCGTGAGGAGGGCAAGACAACGCCTCTTCCCCCTCAGGAGGCTGAATGATTTGGCCATGGGTCCTCAGATGCTAAATAGTTCTACAGTTGCACCATCGAGAGCATCTTGACCGGCTGCATCACCACTTGATATGGCAACTGCTTGGCATTCGACCGCAAGGCACTACATGGGGTAGGCCCCAGAAAATGGTCAAAGACTCCAGCCACCCAAGCCACAGACTGTTCTCTCTGCTACCGCACGACAAGCGGTACCAATAGACCAAGACTGGAACCAACAGGATCCTGAACTTCTCAGCTTCTACCCCCAAGCCATAAGACTACCCGGACTACCCGCATTGACCCATTTTTGGGTCCTTCTACTGCACTGACTACATGTACACACTCTGGACTCTACCAACACACTCACACATACTTACACTGACACCCCAACACACACACACACACACACACACACACACACACACACACACACACACACACACACACACACACACACCACACACACACACACACACACACACACTACTGATTCAGAGGGGTTGGATTAAATGTGGAAGACACATTTCGGTTGAATGAATTCAGCTGAGCAACTGACTAGATATCCCCTTTACCTTTCCTTTCCCCATATTCCCATACACACATAACATGCACACACATGCATACTGACGCCACACACACATTCACACACACTTTTACACTCATATGCTGCTGCTAGTCATTTTACCCCTATATACAGTACATAACTACCTCAATTACCATGTTATTTTCTACTCCCTGTATATAGATAGCCATGTTATTTTCTACTCCCTGTATATAGATAGCCATGTTATTTTCTACTTCCTGTATATAGATAGCCATGTTATTTTCTACTCCCTGTATATAGATAGCCATGTTATTTTCTACTCCCTGTATATAGATAGCCATGTTATTTTCTACTCTCTGTATATAGATAGCCATGTTATTTTCTACTCTCTGTATATATATAGCCATGTTATTTTCTACTCCCTGTATATAGCCATGTTATTTTATACTTCCTGTATATAGATAGCCATGTTATTTTCTACTCCCTGTATATAGATAGCCATGTTATTTTCTACTACCTATACATAGCCATGTTATTTTCTACTCCCTGTATATAGATAGCCATGTTATTTTCTACTACCTATACATAGCCATGTTATTTTCTACTCCCTGTATATAGATAGCCATGTTATTTTCTACTCCCTGTATATAGATAGCCATGTTATTTTCTACTACCTATACATAGCCATGTTATTTTCTACTCCCTGTATATAGATAGCCATGTTATTTTCTACTCTTGTATATAGATAGCCATGTTATTTTTCTACTCCCTGTATACAAGATAGCATGTTATTTTCTACTCCCTGTATTAGCCATGTTATTTTCTACTCCCTGTATATAGATAGCCATGTTATTTTCTACTCCCTGTATATAGCCATGTTATTTTCTACTCCCTGTATATAGATAGCCATGTTATTTTCTACTCCCTGTATATAGATAGCCATGTTATTTCTACTCCCTGTATATAGCCATGTTATTTTCTACTCCCTGTATATAGATAGCCATGTTATTTTCTACTCCCTGTATATAGATAGCCATGTTATTTCTACTCCCTGTATAAGATAGCATGTTTATTTTCTACTCCCTGTATATAGATAGCCTATGTTATTTTCTACTCCCCTGTATATAGATAGCCATGTTATTTTCTACTCCCTGTAGATAGCCATGTTATTTTCTACTCCCTATATATAGCCATGTTATTTTCTACTCCCTGTATATAGATAGCCATGTTATTTTCTACTCCCTGTATAAAGATAGCCATTATATTTTCTACTCCCTGTATATAGTCATGTTATTTTCTACTCCCTGTATAAAGATAGCCATTATATTTTCTACTCCCTGTATATAGCCATGTTATTTTCTACTCCCTGTATATAGATAGCCATGTTATTTTCTACTCCCTGTATATAGCCATGTTATTTTCTACTCCCTGTATATAGATAGCCATGTTATTTTCTACTTCCTGTATATAGCCATGTTATTTTCTATTCCCTATATATAGCCATGTAATTTTCTACTTCCTGTATATAGCCATGTTATTTTCTACTTCCTGTATATAGCCATGTTATTTTCTACTCCCTGTATATAGCCATGTTATTTTCTACTCCCTGTATTTAGCCATGTTATTTTCTACTTCCTGTATATAGATAGCCATGTTATTTTCTACTCCCTGTATATAGATAGCCATGTTATTTTCTACTCCCTGTATATAGATAGCCATGTTATTTCTACTCCCTGTATAAAGATAGCCATGTTATTTTCTACTCCCTGTATATAGCCATGTTATTTTCTACTCCCTGTATATAGATAGCCATGTTATTTTCTACTCCCTGTATATAGCCATGTTATTTTCTACTCCCTGTATATAGATAGCCATGTTATTTTCTACTCCCTGTATATAGATAGCCATGTTATTTTCTACTCCCTGTATATAGCCATGTTATTTTCTACTCCCTGTATATAGATAGCCATGTTATTTTCTACTCCCTGTATATAGATAGCCATGTTATTTCTACTCCCTGTATATAGATAGCCATGTTATTTTCTACTCCCTGTATATAGATAGCTATGTTATTTTCTACTCCCTGTATATAGATAGCCATGTTATTTTCTACTCCCTGTAGATAGCCATGTTATTTTCTACTCCCTATATATAGCCATGTTATTTTCTACACCCTGTATATAGCCATGTTATTTTCTACTCCCTGTATATAGATAGCCATGTTATTTTCTACTCCCTGTATAAAGATAGCCATTATATTTTCTACTCCCTGTATATAGCCATGTTATTTTCTACTCCTGTATAAGATAGCCATTATATTTCTACTCCCCTGTATATAGCCCCTGTTATTTCTACTCCCTGTATATAGCCAGTTATTTTCTACTCCCTGTATATAGATAGCCATGTTATTTTCTACTTTCCTGTATATAGCCATGTTATTTTCTATTCCCTATATATAGCCATGTACTTTTTCTACTTCCTGTATCTAGCCATGTTATTTTCCTACTTCCATGTATATAGCCATGTTATTTTTCTACTCCTGTATATACCATGTTATTTTCTACTTCCTGTATATAGATAGCCATGTTATTTTCTACTCCCTGTATATAGCCATGTTATTTTCTACTTCCTGTATATAGATAGCCATGTTATTTTCTACTCCCTGTATATAGATAGCCATGTTATTTTCTACACCCTGTATATAGCCATGTTATTTTCTACTTCCTGTATATAGATAGCCATGTTATTTTCTACTCCCTGTATATAGATAGCCATGCTATTTCTACTCCCTGTATTTAGCCATGTTATTTTCTACTCCCTGTATATAGCCATGTTATTTTCTACTTCCTGTATATACATAGCCATGTTATTTTCTACTTCCTGTATATAGCCATGTTATTTTCAACTCCCTGTATATAGATAGCCATGTTATTTTCTACTCCCTGTATTTAGCCATGTTATTTTCTACTCCCTGTATATAGCCATGTTATTTTCTACTTCCTGTATATAGATAGCCATGTTATTTTCTACTTCCTGTATATATATAGCCATGTTATTTTCTACTTCCTGTATATAGCCATGTTATTTTCTACTCCCTGTATATATATATAGCCATGTTATTTTCTACTCCCTGTATATAGCCATGTTATTTTCTACTCCCTGTATATAGATAGCCATGTTATTTTCTACTCCCTGTATATAGCCATGTTATTTTCTACTCCTGTATATAGATAGCCATGTTATTTTCTACTCCCTGTATATAGATAGCCATGTTATTTCTACTCCCTGTATATAGATAGCCATGTTATTTTCTACTCCCTGTATATAGATAGCCATGTTATTTTCTACTCCCTGTATATAGATAGCCATGTTATTTTCTACTCCCTGTAGATAGCCATGTTATTTTCTACTCCCTATATATAGCCATGTTATTTTCTACACCCTGTATATAGCCATGTTATTTTCTACTCCCTGTATATAGATAGCCATGTTATTTTCTACTCCCTGTATAAAGATAGCCATTATATTTTCTACTCCCTGTATATAGCCATGTTATTTTCTACTCCCTGTATAAAGATAGCCATTATATTTTCTACTCCCTGTATATAGCCATGTTATTTTCTACTCCCTGTATATAGATAGCCATGTTATTTTCTACTCCCTGTATATAGCCATGTTATTTTCTACTCCCTGTATATAGCCATGTTATTTTCTACTCCCTGTATATAGATAGCCATGTTATTTTCTACTTCCTGTATATAGCCATGTTATTTTCTATTCCCTATATATAGCCATGTAATTTTCTACTTCCTGTATATAGCCATGTTATTTTCTACTTCCTGTATATAGCCATGTTATTTTCTACTCCATGTATATAGCCATGTTATTTTCTACTTCCTGTATATAGATAGCCATGTTATTTTCTACTCCCTGTATATAGCCATGTTATTTTCTACTTCCTGTATATAGATAGCCATGTTATTTTCTACTCCCTGTATATAGATAGCCATGTTATTTTCTACTTCCTGTATATAGATAGCCATGTTATTTTCTACTCCCTGTATATAGATAGCCATGTTATTTTCTACTCCCTGTATTTAGCCATGTTATTTTCTACTCCCTGTATATAGCCATGTTATTTTCTACTTCCTGTATATACATAGCCATGTTATTTTCTACTTCCTGTATATAGCCATGTTATTTTCTACTCCCTGTATATAGATAGCCATGTAATTTTCTACTCCCTGTATATAGATAGCCATGTTATTTTCTATTCCCTGTATATAGCCATGTTATTTTTACTTGTTATTTTTATTTGTTATTCACTGTCACAATGTTTTATTTTATCTTTAGCTCTGCATTCTTGGAAAATAGTAAAATCTGTGTTCTGCCCCTGAACAAGGCCGTTAACCCACTGTTCTAGGCTGTCATTGAAAATAAGAATTTGTTCTTAATCTGAACTTGCCTAGCTAAATAAAGGTAAATAAAAAATACAATAAAGTCAGCATTTCACTGTCGTCTACACCTGTTGTTACCAAAGATATGATATGAGTGGGACCAGCCCACCTCCTAAAGACTATAACATCCCAGCATAAGCTGTTTGGTGGTATTGGTGTGTGTGGGTGTGTGTGTGTGTGGTGTGTGGTGTGGTGTGTTGTGGGTGTGTTGTGTGTTGTGTGTGTGTGGTGTG